>NW_016160801.1:4980-26177 GCF_001687245.7 Rhagoletis zephyria | reverse complement strand
ACATGAGTCCTCTACAGGAGTTTGGAGCCCAAGAGAAGTCCCAGATATTTGACTTCTGTAACTATGCCAACCTCGACCCGTGTTCAAGGTGAAGTTCCTCATACCCTTGAGAGTTTGTTTTTCTATTGAAGGGGACGATGGCTGTCTTAGAGGGGTTGATATTTAAACCAACATCCGCACAACACCTTTTTGCTGGGTTAAGTTCTCTTTGGCTGATTTCGCAGAGGGTACTTGGGAAATTCTCTTTGACGATAAAGTCATCCGCGTACCCTTGACAGCGAACGCCCATATCGCGAGTATCTGTAAGAGTGCTGCCACAAGGAAGCCGACTAAAAACCTTGAAGCCGTTTTTCTGTACCTCACCCGTGTCGTTATATGTATTTATTAGACTGCACCACTAACCAAAGTTGCGGTTTTTCCGCCGGGATTACAAAATCTGTTATATTTTAAGATGTCCACCAAAATATTTCGAAAAAATATTAAGATTTAAGTGAGCTGGACCGATTTGAAAATACCTCCAAAAATGAAGTTTTTTATGAATCATTGGAAAGGTATTTTCTCACCCTTTTTATTTCTTTGATAATAAACTCATTAAAAGGATGAAAGAGAAAGGTGGGATGAACGAGCGTCATTCAAAGTTGAATTAAGATGTGTTGGTATTAAAAAAAAAAATTGGGACACCTTGTACACATCCTTGTATGTCTTTTCGAGGAAGCGGCCAATAAGTTTAAATTTAGTGCAAAGTTTGAAATTTTATTTTCCAGACCATTTTATCAAATACACATCATTTAATCGAATATGATATGTTAATTCATCCATTAGAAGAAACGAGCTATTAAAGTTTGTATAGTCTTCGAGAGAGAAACACGTAGTATGTATGTATGTGTGTGTTATGGTAAAACTTCTTCAGGCGGACCGTAGAAATCATCCCAATATGGAGGCATTAAATTCCGACTGACTTATTTCATCGCATTTTTGTTTATAAGTTAGAGAGCTTGATTAAATTCTATGCAACAACTCAAAAACATATTTTGTTTTTTTGGTCTATAACAATATGCAAACAATTGTATGGCTATAACGACCACCGCGGAGCACCCATTTGTTGCTAAAAATATTTTCCATATCCGACTACTTGAGTATTTTCAGTTTAATCAAATTTTGTAGCTGCTTTTCATGTTGCTTACATTTCAGAATTGAGGCGAAAATCGAATTATAAATAAACAAATTATTTGTTAATGAACTGACACGAAAGCCTACGCAAGATACCTACATAGAGTACTAAAATAAAAGTAGAAAATACGTACATACGTATGTACATATGTATGTAATTATGAATATGTAAGTATTATGTACATATGTATGCTTGGTCATTTTTCTAAAAATAACATAATCAAAATACATATGTACACATACACGACGGCAGACCGAAAATCCATTCTATTCACTATGGTCTGGCGCTTATCATTTGCTGGCCAAAAGTCGAGATGTAACCAAATTGATTTGAAACTTTATGTTTGGCGGTTTTTGAGGTCACTGATTTCGAATATAATGCCAGATTTTCGAAATTCAAAATGGCGGATGCAATATGGCGATCAAATTTCATACTTATCTCCCTTTCCCTGATTTCGAATCTGATGTAAGTTTTTGGAATTTAAAATTGCGGATCTAATACGGCGACCAAATTTTATAATTTTTTCCTTTTCAGCATAAACTCATATAAATGGGCAGTTTTCGAGGGCGCTGATTTCGAATCGGATGCAGATTTTTTAAATTCAAAATGGCGGATCCAATATGGCTACCAAATTGTATAATTTTTTCTTTTTCATCAAAAACATATATCGAGCCCTAACCGCCAAAATAACGTAAGCGACATTTTTTTTTAAATTTTCTTTTTGATGCAGAAATATTCCTGGAGCATCTAGATGCATTTCTGCATCAAAAATAAAATTTTGAAAAAAATGTCGCTTGCGTTATTTTGGCGGTTAGGGCTCGATATATAAGGAGGGTTTTTCAAATACGATGAATTAAGGTCTGAGGTCAGATTTTTGAAATTGATAATGGCGGACTTAATATGGCGTTATCGAAAAAAGTTTAGTTAAATTTTTTTTTTTAGTTTTTGCTATATATTTTTTTCTAATCATAGCTGCTTCAAATAAAAGCTTTTTCCTTTAAATATTGGTGTTAGGAAGTATCGAGTACTTTTGAGGATCGTGTTCTTTGGTATCGATACTTTTAAGGATCGGGTATTTTTCAGAGTACTGAGTACTTTCTTTAAATATATACATGTTGATAGCATTTCATTGCTTAGCGTAGAAATCTCACAACCTGGCAGTATTTTATTCAAATTAATGGATCCCAAATTACATCAAATGAATGGCTAACTGTACTAGATACAAGTATTGTACTTGAAAATTATTGAAACTGCAAATTGAGTACAATCATTTCTGAATACCGTTAAATCAAATAAAACTCTGTACTTTTTAAGTCTATTCGATACTTAATACTGAGTACTTTGAATTGATCCTGAGTACATGCATCAAAGTGATTATTGGAACAGAGTATTTTTCGAGTACTTTCGAGTTCTTTTAAGTTCTGAGTACTTTCGAGTTCCTCTTTTGAGTACTGAGTACCTTCGGGTTCTTTTGTGAGTACTGAGTTCTTTGGAGTACTCAATATCGATCCTTTTGAGAATCGAGACTTTTGGGATCGATACTGCCCAACCCTAAATAATATAGCAATATTAGAGATATTAATCTAAAAAATATAATAGCAAAATATTTAAAACAGCAGTTTTTTTGCACATTTGTTAACTGCTGCTTTTCAATCATCAACAACATGGCAAAACACATGTACAAGTTTTCTAAGAAAAAAGCCCATTATTCAAAAAATGCAAAAAAGTGCAACATGTTTCTCAGCCCGCAAACATTAAACTGAACATTTTTATTCCAACGAAGCTTGAAGACCGCTAAATAAAACCAATTTTTTATTGCTCTACTTAAAGTGGAATATTATTACCCAAATTAGAGTAAATTTTGAAAATAAGTTTTATTTTATTTAGCAAGATACTTACATATACATATGTTAGTTTTCATTTTTGTTAATCACACAAATATTACCTTCGTTATTCATTTTCATTCTCTTTTTTTAAGTATCTTTCGAACCCGAAGACTTACACCATTTCGAACTACAAGAATACTTAATTCGAAAGAAATAAATATGTAAATGTCAACTTTACAGCTGATATCTCAACGGAAAAACTCTTGAAGAAAATAATGAGTATGTACTTTTTTTAATCTGGAAAATTAATTTAGTGAAGGGACAAAAAAAATCGATTTATCGATACTTTAAAAAATTACTTTTGGCCAGCAAATAGTAGCTGCCAGACCATAGTAGCGAGAATCCATCGCGAAAGTGATGCTCAAACGCAGCGCCATTATTCAAATCGCTAGCTGACAGTTCCAAACCATTTCATTTGCACTTAAATTTTGCTTTTGGCAATTGCTTTTCTCTTTTTGCTATTTATAAATATTTTACGCATTGTTTGATATTTGGATCGAAAACGTGCCTTTTTCTACAGCTTGGAAGCGCTGCCAAAAATTTGCGTACATGCATATGTAGTATGTAGAAAGCAATGGAGGAGAAGGTGCACAAGTATACAAAGAAAAAAATGAATGTGTCCATGTATTTGATTTTGTTTGTTTGGTTGAAATTAAAGTTTATTTTGCATTTGCATTTGATTTTAAATTCATATCGCCGCCAACATGTTTACTTAAAAAACAATTAAACAAATAAATAAATAAGCATGCAGCTTTTAATACCAAAAGCGAGTGTTATTTAAACAAATAAATAAAATTCACTTCATTTTGCAGCAAATATTTTTGTATGTAAATATGCAAAAGCAAAAAACAGCAAGGAGAACACCAGGAACAGCAAACGCGAATTGAAGTAACAAATTGTATCGCGTCGGCAACGTGTTTTGATTGTTGATGTTGCCGCTGCTTGTGCCTTTGTTGTTATCGAAATTTATTAGGTTAAATACGCACTGTGTATTGACGCTGCTTCAAAAACAAAGGGAATACAAGTACACTAAGAAAAACACCGATAATAAAGTAATCACAACAATTCAAATATTTTGTGCCGCTTAAGTGGAAAAAACTTCTTGGTCTGCAGGCTGTATCGGAGACACAGCCGCTAAATTAAAACGTAGAATACGTGGTATCGTTAAGAGCACATCCAAGTAAAAAACGAAAGCACACACTAAGAAACAAATATCGATAACAAAACGATAATAATACCGACAGTAAAATCGATAAATATATCGATGGCAATATCGATAAAAACATCGATAGCGAATCTGATAACAAAAACGATAAATATACCGATAAGAAAATCGATAAAGATATTGATAACAAAATCGTAAAACGTATCGTTAACAAAATCGATTACAACATCTATAAAAAAGTCGATTACAAAATCGATAACCAAATCGATTAAAATATCGATAACAAAATCGATAAAAAAATATCGTTTATTATATCGATAAGTTCCGAAAATATCGATAGCGGAATCAATAACAATATGATGAAAATTTCGATAACAAAGTCGATAAAAAATTTCGATAACAAAACCGATAAAATATCGATTATTATATCGATAAGTTGCGAGAGTTCCCAAAATCTCTAAAATCTCGAAATAGTCCTTAAATTGAGTCTCTGCCTATATCCCTTTTTCTACAATTACCTTTATTTTAATCTTTCTTCCTCTATCTCTATCTCTATTTTTATTAATTATCATATACTTCATCTACACATTCTCCCTCACCCTTGCCATTTATAAATATTGCGCCATCTGTTATTCAAAAGCCGAAATACCTACACACATATACTTTTTGTCTCCTTCTCTCACTTCCAGCGCATGCACGTGTTTGCAAAATGATGACGAAGTAATTTTGTACGGAAAATTATTCAAGCCCATATATTTGAATCAAATAAACATACTTAGAAGATATCAACCAGTACTTCCCATATACCAGATGAGGGGAAAAATCTTGAGTTTTTGATTAAAGAAAACAAACACAAAATCATTTGAGCGGTTTTCGAGCATTTTTGAAATAAAAAAAATTTGCTAATTTTTTCAACAATGTTTTACATTAAAAAGCTCAGTATTTGTTGAACTTATATAAAATTATAAATAAAATAAGGGTTTGAACCCAGGTGCTGCGGAGTGGAAGCGCGCACTGCTTACCACTACACCACAGCGGCCGACATTATGTGCATTAGTGTGGTCCAAATTTTGTATGGGACAAAAAAGTTATCGTAGCAAACGGCACAGCCTTAGTTTCTTCCTTTTGGTATTTATAATATAATAGGGTGCTCAATGACCTTGAAATTCGTTACTGAATCCCTTGGTTCTGACCAACATATTTATGATTAAAAAAAAACCTAGTAGTGCCATGACAACTGAAGCTGGTAATATTTGTTTAGCTACTTTAAATTTGAAATGGTCTTAGGGCCAATTTCACAATGCGTAGTTAACTCAGAATCGGGAGTTAACTACAGAATTTTGTACTGAAAATCTCTAGTTAACTGTCGATTCTGAGTTAACTACGCACTGTGAAATTGGCCCTTAGGTTGCTTAACCAATTGGTTGGTAAATAAATGGACAATATACTTCTAGAGTAAAATATAAACATTTCATGAGCATCCTATAAATTTATGCTTAAAAAAGCAAAGTTTGATGTCAGCGACTCTTTCGGCGAGAGGAAAAATTTCGGAAAGTGGTCCCAACCCTAACTCGCAATTTTATTTTTTGACCACCGTAATATACATATCTAAACACTAAGAGATGGAGAATATATCACGTGGAGCCCATATTTTGACGAATTTGAATAGTTTATTTTGCCGGCTCCATAAAGCGAAGCGCCTGCTTTAGCCAGTTCGTCAGCCCTTTCGTTACCTTGTTTGTTCCTAAGGTCGGGAGCCCGGGCGTGTGAGATATCTATTTAATGACTCAGCCTTGACTTGGAATCGCTGACTAATTTGGAATTCGTTGTTGGTGATGCTAATGCCAGAAGTCTTGAAAATCTTCTAAAATCATTCTAATCGTTATTTCACGTCAAAAAATTTTTCAGCTTTAAGAAAATTTGATGCCTAAGACGTTTTGTGAGTTCCTTTGATTATAAAAATTATGTCTACAAACCAAACTATCGGATATCTTTAAAACTCATTTTAGCTCAACACCATTCCAGCCTTTTTCTAATTATTTTCTCCTCTCCAAATAAAAGATTTCTCAAGGTTCTCCATTTGTTTCAGTGATGATCATCTCATATAAAATTAACAGTCGAGCCATTTGTTCTGGTTTAGAATTAAAAATTTGCCAGAAGAATATGCTGAATTGGAACTAAATCGGAAGAATATGCTAGATTGGGTAAACATTAGTATCCCAATGCTTTCTAAGCACACGAAGTTCAATGAGGGTCAATCATCAACCTTTAATTTAGGCTTTCATATCACTGTATTGTATCTCAGGCAGAGCTCATTTGGGTACCAGGCCATATCGATATTGCAGGGAATCTGCTTGTGGGTAAGTTCGCCAGGAAAGTCACCCTCGAGTGTATTTCGGCGGGTACTGGCAGTACTTTCTCTTTGGTGAGTGTATGGGCAGGATATTAATTATTGATTTTCAACGGATGGGGCCAAATTTCAGATCGAATCGTTTCTGTCACAATGAAGTGAAATCATATCAAAACTGTTTCTTAAGCTGTTGTGAGGCTACGAAAAATATTTACTTACATACGTACAAAACTAAGTTATTCCTTGCCAAAAATTATCATTTTATGTTAAGCATTGACCCCTTATGAAATTATAATAACGACCAAAAATATTTGATTTCTCAATTTAGCTTGTTTTTAACCATAACTTAAATTTTGCTTTAGCTTTTTTCGCTTTGTTTTTTGCGCATTTATCCCTTTCTCTGGAAAAGTTCTGGCAACACTGGGGATGGCCTACAATTTTTCGTCGACCCTCAGCGGAAAATAGTTGCTAATGAGAAGCGTTTTCGTGGCAAAAATACACTAACGGGTTTGCCATTGCCTACCGGGACGAAACCGCTCTGATTTTTTTTTACGTTTTTCGAAGCCGGAATCAAATTTGGATCCTACCGAATGGTAGTATGCACCTCTGACCACTCGACAACGACGACCCTCTCAGATACCCACTTCCCATAGACTATTTCAACAATGTCTCTGTTCATCACTACCTGATGTCTAAGTTACATAAGCTAAGTAAGGATGCTTTAGCAACGCATTGGCAAATTATTACAATGTAGGACTGCACCCTTCCTATATTTTTTAACGAGAGTCTAGACTGGCCAGCATAAGAATCAGGTCTTCCACACTTCTAAGCTATGAAAGAAAACGTTTCCGGATAGAAAATTAAAAGTGGAAATAATATTTTTCAAACAGAATGAGATCATTTATTTGTACCATTCAGCACGGAACCGCTGCAAACCTTTCACAATAACAAGACCAAATACCCCGGTTGTAAATTTTCTGTTGCTCGAAAATTATTAAGTATACGCGAAGAATTACTGCAAATACTTTTTAAATGTGTCGAAGGGATATGATAACTTTTTAGAGATTCCAAATTAATAAATTAGGTTTAAGAAATTATACTATTTGGACCAATATATCAACACTAAGAGGAAATGTTGGCACTTTATGGGATTTCCTTGACTTTTCTGGGAAAGACATGTAATATAAACAGATCATACCACAGTCACAATGGGTTTCTTGGTCGTTTCAAAGAAGCTACCGAAGATATATGTGGGGCAAATTATGTGGCGTCATTAGGACCATTTACAGAATAGTAGTCGGGGTAATCACCGGGCACTGCCTGATGGGTACACACGGAAAAATGCTAGTTTACCCTACCAACGATTTTGCCGCAGTTGCAGGGACGAGGAAGAGGTGAAGACCGTTGAACACTATATCTGCCATTGTCCCGCTTTGACCAACACGCGCAACCGATTCTTCAACAAGTACGTTCTAGATTGTTTAGCCGATTTGAATTCGGCGAATGTCCTATATATGTGCTATATAAAGCGCACTCGCTGGTTCAATTACTAAGGAAGGGAAAGAAACAAATGGCTTCGGCCAGTGGTATCACAACGGGCTTTTACAGCCCACGTGCGCTCCGAGTTCTGCATGGGGGCAGCCACTCCAACCTAACCTAACCCTAGGACCATTTAAGATAACAGAAAAGTGCGGTCTGTCGTTCCATTTCAAAACTGTACTTCAAATCAGTTGAGGGGCTTTACAGGCATTTCGCTTGGAACTTTATTTTTTTACACTTAAGCTGCTATTCCTTGTGAAACTACAACTTTGTCAAGAACACAATAAATATAATAAACACCTCTGCTAAAAGCCGTATAAATTAAGCAGAGTTCTGTTTGGCTTTTATATAGTTTCACAAAAATCTTGTATATTTTTAACCAACTGGTTAAAGTTTCCCCTCTTGCTGATAGCTCATTCAGCCATCCTTGTTATGCATCTCATCCGCATTCGAACGCCTTGTATTGAAATTTTTGCGTATGGCATACATAAATTACGCTTCATTGCATTTAATTTAATTTAATTTCTTTTACTTTATTTTATTTACTTCACACAAATTTTATGAAATTTATTTATTTGACATTAAAACCACAACAAACAATGCATCTAAAGTTGAAGCAGCAAATACAAAAGCGGAAAAAAATACAAATCGCATAACAACAATTCATTCGCAAATGAACAATGAACTGCATGATGACGCCAACGCTAACGTCAATGTGAATACGTGTGTTTGCATGTATGCAATGCAAATGCATATATGTATTTATATATCAACAAATTCACTATTCGAATCAGATCTGCTCCTGAACTTCTGGTGCAAGGATTGGCGCTTGGTTATTCATTGACATCTGCCCACCATTGTGCCAAGTGGTCATCGGCTCTTAGCCAGCACAGCAATCGAAGAAGATAAATGATAAATTTATACTTAAAAAATAAAAATAAAATAAAAAATAATACTCTTAACAGAACGCTTTAACAACAATTTATGACATACATACATACTTGTGTCATACATACGTACATATGTACATACATTTTACGCCTTTTACTGAAAAGCAAAAGACTTTGATTTCGTGTATTTTGATTTTTATATTTCCTTCGGCAAACACTGTTTAAATTGTGCGATTGAGCTCATTCGAATTAAATTTTACGATGCTTAAAAAGTGTAATTGCGTATTTTTTTACCCATATGGAATTCGGACGACGGTGTCAAGACAGATTTTAATTGAAGATTAAAATGAGTTACAATTTTTCGTTTATAAAAAATGCAAAACAACGATTTTATCGCAGATTTTATTCGAACTTAAGCGATTAACTTTATTTATAGAAGATGTTCTGAAGAAACACGTAAAGAAGAACAACAAATAATTTCTTGAAAAAAAAAAAACATTCAATATCCAAATAAGACTTTCGTAAGATTGCGCAGCGCGGCGGTTATTTTTTTGTACCAATATTGTGTATTTACTATACATACATATCTTAAACTTTTTTCTTAACCAAATTTTCCATTATACATTGCAAAAATGGTTTCATATCAATACAAACAATTTTTAGAAAAATCGGAAAAGCAGTCAGCACTTCTTTGTAAAAATGATATTCGACAGAAGAGCTAACGATAAGATTGTAAAAGATGCATCGCAAGTTCCCTATCTAAAATATGTAGGTACGTAAATTAGGCCATTTAGTGTGTGTCAGTTTTATTTCAACATATGTTGAGAGAAAATTTAGGGTGTAAACATTTTTGTTGTAGGCACCGCTGAAAACAATTCAACCGCGTTTTTAATTTTCTTTTTTATTTGATGTCGATTTTTTAAATCTTTGTGTCGCCGAAAGGGTCTCGATGAGGACTTTAACCGTCGCCTAAAATGTTTTGGAACAGTTTCGATTTATACCTTCACTACACCATCCCTAGTTTTTTATTTTTTATTTTTTTTATGATTGCCACATTTTTTAACCAGTGTTAGATTTTATTCACAAACAATAAAGTTATAATGTTTTTAATACTTTATAACTATTTTTTTGTGAATAAAGCCTAAAACTAGCAGGGACCGAGAACGCTATCTGGTTTTGGTTAAGCTTTGCATGAAAACAAAATGTAAGATAAAGAACGTTCCAACAAATGAACCAAACGGAAAAAAGGGGACAAAAGGTTCGGAAACATTTCAGTAAAGAACAAAAAGTATTGTTCGCATCTGGTTCTCTTTGTGAACGTTGCACAGGGTTTTGTTCTTATATAATTTCCGTAGAGAACGTTCTTGGCAGTATTTTTTTTCACCTTCGCTCTTGTGAAAAATTTCCGAAGATTTTGTTCTAGTTTCGGTTTTGGTTTTGAAGCGTTCTTGGGAACAAAACTACGAGAACCACATTAAGTTTCTATCATACCTTTTGTTCCCGGTTCCTGAAAACTAGGTATGGTTTTTCCCAAATTATTGAAGTTATAAATCAAAACGGTTTAAGGGTCAATTATAGTCTCGGGCGACATAAATATTTGCTTTCGGGTTGAATACCCATAAAAACCAGGGACACTTATTGGCGACGGAAACCATATTTCTCCTGCATAACAGTTATCAGACAACGTAAAAAGTAAACGTTAGGTTATAACTCTTATCGGCGAAATAAAAAATATTTCTGATCTTATAACTGTTATGGAACAACGTTTTTCCGATAAAATTTATAACTCTTATGTCCCTGATAAAAACATAAAATCTGTGAGTTTTTTCCAAAATATATTTATACGTATATAGTTTTCTAACTCACTATATTTATACATAGATGAGGCCATGAGGGCAGACTTTTGACTTCACTTCCTAAACTAGTTTCAAATGTAATAAGTTTTAAAATAAAGGTCGCTTATTTCTTAATTTGGTGGTACGCTAAGCGGCTGTGTATCTGAAAATTAAGTAAAAAGTGGCATTCATTTTAAAATTTATCACATTTGAGACTATTTTATGAAAGGTAAACATAAAAAAAAAATGGGTTAGGCCACTTCTGCTCTCTTGGCCTCAGATATTAATAATTCATTTTGAACTTGAAATATATTCGTGTTTATCGTGTTTATTAAAAAACTTATTTATACTTGCAGGTACTGTAAACTAAAACTTTAAAATTGTTTACCAACTTATTTCAGGTAAGTTTCTTTTATTTGATATGGGTGAGGACAGTTGTAAACCAACTTTCGGAACACCAATAAAAAAAAAGCGGAAAGTGAGACTTATGCTCATGGCACGTCTTTTCCAAAAGCAATAAAACATTTATCACTGTTATGTGTATGTAACCATGTAAAAATTTTGATTAAATTCCAATTACATTTGTAAATACATACATACATAAACTTTTATGTACATTGTTAAGTTGACAACTTACACTCCTCGTTGACAGAAAACGATTCTAAATAAATACCTGTAAACAGAAAAGGCTGCCACTGCCGACTATACACATACATACATACATGTGTCCATATGTAACAAGAAAAATTATATCGAACATANTGTAAACAGAAAAGGCTGCCACTGCCGACTATACACATACATACATACATACATGTGTCCATATGTAACAAGAAAAATTATATCGAACATTTTAGTTTGGACAGCACGGCACTTACAGGATGACCAGACAAATTTTTGATGAAGATACAAAAAATTAATTATGTGCGGAAACATTTTCAGTGCTTTACGGAGACACAAACACAGTGTTAGCGTGGATGTAGAAAGAGGAGAGCGGATTGTTGTATTAAAGTTGAGAAGAGCAAGTTAGATTGATAAATGACAAACATTTAGTTTTCGAAGTGCGGTCAAAATACTTAACTATTACAGGAGAGCATAAGTATTTCAATATACATATGTACATATGAAAGCCATAGTAAAACAGCAAATCATATCCTCGTAGACGGGCAGGTCAGTGGATTTGAAACCACGTCGTTTCTTCCATTTCTGCAATTTTGGCAGGCGTGACAGTCACAACAATGCGGCGGAGAGTGTTGCCCACTCTCTTAAGTACACATAAAGATATTTTTTCGGTAAATATTCTATTTAAAGCCAACATGCGAATTGGTCGCTTTAGGGATGCGTTCAAAATTTATTGACTGTACGCCTTACTGTGCCGCTACCTGCTGTGTAGCTGTTATGAATGCCTGTCGAGGACATGTTTTCAATGTCAACTCAACTTCACAACGTAGCATAGTTGGCATAGCATACATGTACTTATTTGAGTGCAGACGGTAAGTGACTTCGTATAGAATAATTTTTGTTTATATAAAATTGATGAGACAAGCTATGCTTTAGGTGCGTCATACAGGAGAGCTGATAAGTAATACTTGTTCTTATTGGCGTGCTTAGAAAGTAAAAATGTTGCGAAAATGAATTTAAGAGAGCAAGCATATATCTTGCCATATATGTATGTATGCATGTACATATATTTACATACATTTGCCGTGCATGCTTGCTTGTCTATTCGACCGCCGGCGTAGACAACGCGCATCATGGTTCTGTCAAATACAGAGTCAGTATGCTAGTCGAAACAGTGCTTTACTTGCAAAGCTACTAATACAAACTCTACTGCGAGTATTGAACTCTGAATAATAATTGTATTTTTCATGTAAACGACGGCTCGGCGACGTTGACGAATTTGATCTACATTTAGAAATAGATTAAGATTTATTTTTAAATGTATTAAAAGGAAGCCTACACAAAAAGTTACAATATTACCAAAATATCACTATCAAAACATAAATTTAAATTTTTTTAAGTTTCAGATTACCGAAATCATGAACTCTTAGCTGACGAAAAGGTAGTATTCAAAACTCTTTTCTACACATTTTATAGGCGGCATACACGGTGCGTCTGATTCATAGTAAGGTCGTGTTCTCGGCGCGTTTCAGTACCTTATGATACATAGTACACTTTTGATCTTAGTTTGTTAAACATATCAGAAGCTAAGCCTGTGTCCTATTGTGGTCAAGTCAAAGATCTCTTTCTATTTTGCATTTCTGTATCATAGACCGCCTACATATTTCTCAGTTCTTTCATTACCTTCGGTGTTCCCATGACCGATAACCCAGGAAATAGAGATGAGAACAATTCCATTTTTCTGCTGGAGCAGCTCCTAGCCTAATTTAGTTGCAGGAGATACTTTTCCAATTAACGACTATATTTTTGCTCTATTTTAATTCTGGACTTTACTAACTTAGATCTTACAGGGCTCACAGCTAAACAATACTTCCACTTGAAATATGTTTCTTAGCATCATTTCCCAGCCTCCGAGAGTGCTGTAGCTCTTAATATTTGTTAGTTTCCAAAAGGTCCCAGGTCCCAGAAATGTCGCCAAATGCAACATGTTAGAATGGTAATGTTTAAATATTTAATGGCCAGACATTTTGTTTTTGATTTCTGTTTCTGTTAGTTTGAAACAAACCCGATATGGTTGACTTTTGCCCTCAGTGTAGGAAACAAAGTTTGGGTCTAGTAAACGCTGCAAAGCTGTGATACAAACTGCACTCATCAGAGTAAACAAGTCGCCTACGGTGACTAATTAGAAGACCTATAACCAATCTTAATTCGTGCGTATGAAGATAAAAAAGTGTTTCGATTCTGCGCGTTAATATTTCCGAGATGACGGACATAGCCTGCCTATTAACTTCGCGACTCGAAGCTAGTCGTTGGAGCTTGCTGAGCTTGATCTGGGCAGACTTCGCTTTTGTCTTCTTCCACCAGTCGCGCGCAGCATATGTGTGTTAGGATAGGTTTGGAAATGGTATAGTCTACTTTCAATTTAACGTCCGATGTCAAAGGTTCTCCCCTTTAGATCGCGGCACAGGTACAAATACTATATCCACTCTTCTTCAGGCATATCTGCAATATGTGGAGACGTTTTTGTCAGTCGCTTTTTTCAACCGCCATCGACGGTTGAACCTTTTCCGCCTTTTTCATTTTCAAGCACAGACATTCGATATATTTTGATATGAATGTGCGCATATGTATGTATGTGTGTATGTGTAGGTACATACATATTTATGTCGCTAGACTGATGACCCGGACAGGTATGACTTTGCAAAAGTATTTTGACTTACATATACATACCGACATTCATACAAATGAACAAAATATTTTTCGACCCAAAACACAGCAGGACATTAGATTTGCAAAAATATTTTGTTTGCCTTGTAGACAAACTAACTACAACACAATTCAAACAAAATGCATAATCCTTTTAGCAGATCCTTTTTGCAGAAACAAACAAAGAGAAAAAAACAACGAAATGTAGACGAGCGAGTGTGTCACACATATGACAAGCGACAAGCAGGTAAGTAAGCAAATATTCTACTTTTATTTAGGTAGGGTTAAGATATTTTGCAAAAATGAAAAATTTGTATTTATTACAACTTAAAAGAGTCAGAATTTATATCCATATGTATTTATATTAGATATGTATATGTATACATAAGTGATTTATTGCTATTCACACTTAATGTATTTACTTAGTCAATGGAAAGTCACAAGTTTTTGAGCGATTCGAGCAGCAAAAGGTCGTCTTTGAAAAGTTTATAAAAAATAGTCTAATAAGAAGTCGCTGCAATTTTTTAGGAGAAGGGAAATAATTTTAATAGGATCGAAGTTTGAATTTCAGCTGGATGTGCATGTAAGTATTGCAAGGTAATAAGGCGGATAAGTAAGTAAATTTAAGTACCTGAGTAAAAGAAATTTCAGCTGGACTTTTAACATTCTCAAGTGCGATTTCTAAGGAGTACGCTGCTTTAAAATGTCAACGTATGTAAACATATCTACTACATACTACTTACATTCAAAAGATGCGGACGCAATTTGGTTTAGCGGTTCACAGTCTGGCTATGAATTGATACATACTTTGGCCGGTCTTGAGGTACGCACATACGCCTCACGGCTGTATTTTTGTTGCCGTTTAAATGCGTGTACGCGAAAAGGTTTGTATGGTAAAATAATTAGGAAACAGCACACACAAAGTCAATAAGTTATGGTTGAAGGAATGAAGTCAAATCACCTACCTACAGATGCAATGTGAACTAAGCATAAGTTTGTGCAAATGAACCGGAGCTATGTACAATATGTTGGATAGATTTAAGGTCAGATTATTTTTTAAACCTTATAGTCTGAGAGCATTTAGTATCTAATAATAATAATATGTGCATGTGAAAATATAATTATAGAATAATTTAAAAAAAAACGAAATTTTAATAGTAGTGATAGGCTGCAAATTTGATGGTTTTTTTTTAATAAAAGTACCAAGTATACATACTATCAAAGTATTCAAGAGCAAGCTTTATTCAAAAATAATAGTTCAAAATTAGAAAAATTATAATCTAAAAAATTCACTATTCGGGAACTAGTTAGTGGATTTTCAATATGTTGGATAGATTTAAGGTCAGATTATGTTTTAAACCTTATAGTCTGAGAGTATTTAGTATCTAATAATAATATGTGTATGTGATATATGTATAACTGTACAATAATTTAAAAAAACGAAGTTTTAATAGTAGTGATAGGCTGCAAATTTGATGATTTTTTTTTAATAAAATTACCAAGTATACATACTATCAAAGTATTCAAGAGCAAGCTTTATTCAAAAATAATAGTTCGAAATTAGAAAAATTATTGTCTCTCAATTTTTGGACTTTTCTGATACTAAAATGAGTCAGAATGTGTATAGAGAAACAGCACTTTTCTTGCCCCTTCTGTATCGAAAAAGTACGCATTAAGCATAGCTATAGTTACTTTAGTCTAGAATCCACGGTAGCATCTGAGAAGTTATANAAGTATTCAAGAGCAAGCTTTATTCAAAAATAATAGTTCGAAATTAGAAATATTATTGTCTCTCAATTTTTGGACTTTTCTGATACTAAAATGAGTCAGAATGTGTATAGAGAAACATCACTTTTCTTGCCCCTTCTGTATCGAAAAAGTACGCATTAAGCATAGCTATAGTTATTTTAGTCTAGAATCCACGGTAGCATCTGAGAAGTTATTGTTACGTATAGTTACGGTTAAATCCCAGGTTCGGTGCTCGTATGCGATCGGGTATTTTCGTGAGTACCGAGTACTTTCTTTAAGTTTACACATACTGGTAACGTTTAAGCTCTTAACTCAAATTAATGCGCCTAATGAATAAAAACTAAGCAATTGCTTTTTCTTAAAACTTCAAACCTTTTACTCGATCTATTCAAATAAATTTAAGTAAAAGGTCTGACTTAGGTTTTGTCCATAAGGCCCAATATATGAATCCCAATTTACGTCAAATGAATGGCTAACTATACTGGGTACAAGTATTGTATTTGAAAATTATTGAAGCTTGAAAATGACTGCAATCATTTCTGAATACAGATAAATGTATATAGAACTCAGTAATTTTAAGTATTCTTTCAGCACTTGACACTGAGTTCTTTGAAATGATCTCGAGTACAGGTAACAAGGTGATTATTGGAACTGAGTATTTTTGAGTACTGAGTACTTTCGAGTTCTTTTAAGTTCTGAGAGTATTCGTGTTCTTCTGTGAGTACTTATACTACTATTAGAGTAGGTACTCAGTAGCGCCACTTTTAAAAATCCGGTACTGTCGATCCTTTTGAGAATCAAGTTCTGAGTACTTTTGGTATCGATACAACCTTAGGTGTTTGGAAATATTAAGCACGCAAGTATTTAAGCATAGCTCAATATTAAACTAATGCTAAATACTAAGTACTTAAGTATTCGATGGGGCTAAATACTAAAATCGTTGTTTTGTTTTGAGAAATTGGCAAAATAATAAAAAGCTTCGTGATTTTCGGAGTTATTTAAACTATTCAGGATTTCCTCCAGATTTTTTTGGGATTCTTAATTTTCTTTGCTTTTTTAGAATCTGTTATTTTTCAGTACTTTTTACGATTCTTCGTGTTATATTTTTCGGAACTTTCGATGTTTTTTAGGGAATAATTATGGATTTTCGGGACTATTTTTGGGATTTGGGGAGAAATTTAACCTGCATACAGTATTTTGTGAAGTAAGAAATAGTAAATACTTGTGTTAGGTGAATTTAAAGCGACAACCAAATAATTTAGTACATAGTTTTTGATTATTTACTAGAACATGAATAATTAAATACTTTTACTTAATTGGTACGTAGTCTTTTGTCCATCACTGGTTTTTAAATTAAATTTTATGTTGAAACAAAATTTTCTGAGATAATTTTTCCAAAGAGATCATTTATGTCAATGTGGCCAAAAAATTATATACATAACAAATCTGACTTTTCATCAAAATGGCCTACTTTTGAATTGGATTACAAACATGAAAGTGATTAAATAAGAGCAGTAGCTTCTTAGCGTGCAAATTTCGGTAACGGTAAAATCATGCCGAAGTAATCTTTCAGGCTAGGAATAGGTGCTAATATTTCGGGACCCAGCCTAATGCATATTCAAATGATCTGTGCAACAATAAATACGAACAGAGGCATGCTTGGTCTATCGTTAATGGAGTAAGTTTTTATTGTATGTTTACTTTATACTTTAGAGTTATTCCATCAGCTTTGATTAAAACAAAAACAAATTCCGAATCTAAGCAATATTGAATGAAATGTTTTATTATAAACAAGTTTTTATATACGTTTTAATTTTAAGACTATTGATAATTATAATTATTAAAAGCAAGGTTTTTTTTTAATTTTCAGAAATTTAAAAATTTTAGTCTAGAGCGGTTTTCACAATGCGGTGTTTTGCCTAAACTTTACTGACATCTAAGCATAACCCTTAGAATTCCTATATTGTATTAACTGATTGATATACGACAAATGCAATTGAATTTGACTAGTGAAAACACGCCATTAGTCAGAAAAAATAATGTGATAAGTACTTACCCATTAAATTGCTGATAAAGTATAAAACACAAGTTTTTATTTCAAATATTTTTATTTTATTATTATTTTTAGTATCATGCGCTTCTAATTTTCTTAAGCCAAGGGATTTTAAATGTGACACGAATACAATGCTAACCAAAATATTCAATAGCAGCCGGTGCATTAAGGCACTACCTCACTTATTTTTACGTAGGGTAAGTTGCTAAGCCGGGGTCAAAAATAAACTAGACTATAATTTAAAAAAGCCTTCATTTCTTTAATGGAAATTAAAAAAGATTTAAAGTAGTAAAACAAAAAAAAATATACTTATGTCCGCCTTTAATCTCTACTTTTAAATATTTGGTTAGTTTTATTTAAATATACAGTAAAGTATAATAGTTTTGTTCTTATCACTATTAAACATGTTGTTATTTAAGTCAGTAAGCTTATTAACAACTTATAACGTATTTTGTTTTAATAAAACAACGTAAAATTGTTTATACAAGCATGTTTACACCGTGGCTATATAGAAAGTAAAATACCAGTACATATAAGAGAGTATACAAATCCTAGTGTAAGTATTCATTTTATAATATTTGTGTGTGCACAAGTAAATTTATAAGCAATGGAAAATGTCTAAGCAAACTGTTTACATTCCAAAGAGGGCCTGTTTTGCAATAAAAATAAATATTAGTATTTTTATGATAAAATACCTTTAGAACAGCTTTATTTTAAGCAAACTTTATAAATTTAATAGTACCTAATAATAAAAAAAGTGTATTTGAATATAAAATTATAGATAACACGTGCTGCAATATGGATTAACTTGCAGTGTTCTTTAGTTAAATTTTTGTTCTATTTATCACAATTACTTTAACAAGTTTACAATTAATATTTTTGCAATTTTTTATTCTTTTATTTGGTTTCAATTAAGGCCCTTTGATATTTATAACAATATGTGGTGGACGTCCAATTGGTTAATAATAATAATAATAATAATAATAATAATAATAATAATAATAATAATGGTAGCGCGAACTGCTAACCACTGCACCACAGCGGCTGCCAATTGGTTAAGCTACTTAAAAAATAAACGATTTCCGGTATAAGTCAGTTCAGATATTAATTATTCTTCCAGTTAAGAATGATTAAACAAATCACAAACCTTTCGCCGTTTCAGACTTCTCAAATCACAATGCCGGGAGTCTTTGCCAGCATTTTCTATTATAGCCATATGTATATATTAGGGTGATTGGCTCGGTTTTTCCAAACCGTATTCCACCGGTTTTTTTAAATATCTAAAGGCGTTTTTTTTATCTTGATTTTTCGAATATTGTTTCAACCGGATTTTTTCATCGAACAAACCGTTTTTTTTTTCATTTTATACCATATTTGACCTCTCAATAAAAGTTTTGAGTTATCGTACTTGATTCCAATAAATGAATGTTTGGCACTTAAGCGTTTTCTACGTGTTTGGCCGAGCTTCTACTCCAATCCGTGCTCTGCTTCTTGATGTTGTGACACAAATAGAGAGACCTACACTTTCACACATTTTTTGATGTTGCTGGCACCAGAAATTGAAGCATTGACCTCCAAAGTGGTAGTAGGAACATTTTAGCGGCAAATGCCCTACTAAAAACCGAGAAAGTCGGGAAAAAAAAGCAAAAAAGTATTCAACAAAGTTTTAAAATAAGACCAAACGTGAACTTTTCACAGATTTTTATTTATTTTACCTTTGCTCTTTTTTAAATGAAAGCAGTCTTTACTGTTAATAGTTTGTATTGTAATTTTGTAAAAACCGAGAAAGTCAGAAAAAATGCAATAAAGTATTGAAAAAATTTTTAAAATAAGACCAAACGTGAACTTGCATGTAAATGGTGATTAAAAAATCGCTTGCCTCAAAGTAGACAGCAAGTCACCTTTTGCAGGCGATTATCGTCAAAAAATCGCCTCATGTGAATGCAGTTTTACTGAAACTATGAAATGAACAACGGCACAAAAAAAGTGCTTATTTCACATAAAAGCATGACTAACCTATCGACATTTTTTTACTTATGCCAATATTCACGATAAATGTGAGACATGTGCCACTGCTCAGTAGTTAGGGTTACTTACTTCGGTTTTGTCACAAATTGCACCTCTCGGAGTTTTGACAAAAGCTTCCCATTAACTTTGTACTTATATCAGCGATGGGCAGAGAGAGCCTTTACTTTACACGCGACTATACAAAATGTATATAAAGCTTAAAAGAGCTTTGCCCGCGGGCAAGGCGGTGCCCATCACCGACTTATATGATTGTTCCGACAGTGAGAAGATGGGTTATTTGGAACGAAATTTCACCATCCTTTGTCTAAGTTCATTTCATGGAACAAACAATTTACACTGAAAATGACTAAGTTCTGAAACCAATTCGTCTTCAAATCAAATTGGAAATAAGTAGATACATTACAAATAATGGGTGCATTGTCATATCCGGCAAAGGTCGGAAAACTAGAGGAGGCACAAAGTCTCTTTGCGGCCGATAAAGGTTAAAGAAATCATAGCGGCGGAAAGCGCAATCAGCGCGCGCTGAAAAGAGGTTTTTGGCACAATACACAAATTTACTTTTAAAAATTTTGTTAGAAGAAAACTGTCTGCCTTATGAACTATTTGCTTTACATTTTAGAGTCTTCAGTTTGCTGAGTTTTAACTGCAATTAACTTTTAACTCTTTGAAATGGCTTCTATTAACATGATCGTCAAATGAGTATGGCATTTATTGTACCCAAACGCTTTCTTTTAAAGGAAAAGTAAAAATTTCTAAAACAAATATAAAACTCACACGACTCTCTCGCGTTCAAGCGAATGAAACCACTATCAATTTAACACCAAAATTCCATAACCGTAACCTTGTTATGTCCAACGACAGGAAAATATACTTTCCATGGATCTTTAGCCCACTGGAAAACCCTCCTGAAAACAGGTATNTCGCGTTCAAGCGAATGAAACCACTATCAATTTAACACCAAAATTCCATACCTTCCACATCTTAACCGTAACCTTGTTATGTCCAACGACAGGAAAATATACTTTCCATGGATCTTTAGCCCACTGGAAACACCTCCTGAAAACAGGTATTCAATTTGTTTGCACTATTGGGCCTCCACCGCATTGTTGTAGGTAGGCATGTCAGTTTTAAGTTCTTTTATTTTTTTGTTTTGTTTTCGTTTAACCAAATTTTTCACTCTACAAAGCTGCTCCCATAATAATAA
>NW_016160801.1:0-3611 GCF_001687245.7 Rhagoletis zephyria | reverse complement strand
TTTAATTTCTAGACAACGTACACGCACTTGAAACCAATGTAGACGCGCCGCGTGGAAACTCCGTACGCACGTAGCCTAAATGAGCAGCATGGAATAATTTTCTTAATATGTATAATGAAAATTCTGGCAGCGCCGACTACAAAGCTACGAAATTCGCCGCAAAAATAATTATGTAAGTCTTTAAAAATTGTTACTTAGTCTTCTTAAATAGATGTTTCAAATAATATTCTGCTGTCTTGTTGAAATAACTCAATAATAACTGATTAATTAAAGCAATTAATTTTTATGGTATTTTTTGAAACAAATCTAAAAACCTATAGTTACTCTTCGTTATCCTTGTAAATTATTTTCAATCCTGCTCATAGAATTGTTCTCACTCAATGTAGCGAGAGTATTCAACAAGCAAACAAGCTTCACTCACTTCCCCACGCACACAATCACTCAATCACACTCACTCCAGCGCTTATTCACTCTCTCGAGTGAAATCTCATAGCATCACTCAAATTCCGCTCTTCTCAGTTAACACGCGATTGCGCTCATTGCACACTCAGGCGAACACACTCACTTCGCCGAACTTACTTATACACTCACATCTAGTTATCTCAGTAATTTTTCGCTCTACTCGCCGTTTGTACATATCGCCATCTCTCTCGTCGAACAGCAGTTTTGCTGTTCATCGCAATGTCATTTGGCATGGTTTTTCAAATAAATGTCTTATTCAAAAACAAAAGAAAAAAACGACGAAAACGACGATACTGAATAACAAAAACAAACCATAAAAGTTGACGGCCAACACGTGTGCGTGAGCCGCAACTATAGCAACAGCAACAATAAGAACAAGTAGCTTATTTTCGTATGACCGCAAAACAGCCAACGCGTCGACATGAAATATGAGCAAAACAAACCCTGCCGCTCGCGGCGCCGCAACTCTCCGCACAACAAGCTACTCTACTAAGTTGACGAAGAAGACAACGGTGTCGGTGGCGGGTTGATGGCTGACGGCTGATGGCTGAATATTTGCCGATTGGCGATTGTTGCTCGCTGCTGCGGAGCGCCATTATTGCACTTGTTCGCTCACTGCGAAAGGACGGATGTGCACATGTAAATAGGCATGCATGGGAGCGTATATGCATGTGTGCGTTATTCTGTGATCGATCTCATTATTTTCACTCCTGAACGTCTATCGAATATATTTTCTTGATTTAGTACTCTACCTATTTTTATATGCTTTATAGGGAAATTTCATTATTTCTTATATGCTTACATGTACATGATAGATCTGTATGTACATATGTATGTATGTTGCATATATTTAGGGGCTTCCCTTAAGCTTCTAATGTCTACAAAAAATTCACCGCGAATGCGTGCCGTTGCAAACTCTGATCCAACTACTTTTTACTCGTCAACTTCAACTTCAGACGCCATTTACTCATTTTTCGTTCGCTAGCGTGTCCTTTTGCATATTTTTTCACATATGTATGTACATTCTCTTGTGCGGCACGTCTTACTCTCACTCTGCTAGTTGCCGCTTCAAATGACTGTCACAAATGTGTGCAAAAATGAGAGGTGCAATTTTTTCTCGTCAACGACCCCTACTGCCATTGCTGTAGTAATACTTTAGCTTTGCTGTTACTACCGATATTGTTGTTATTGTTGTTGATATATCTGCCAATCGTCAACTTCAAAGTGGTCGTTACCACTTCGTCTTGAACTTCGGCGTAACCAGGAACGTCGTAGTAGCTACATAAATACCTACTAGTAGCCGTCGTAGTCGCCTACTCAAGCTTTACACATTTGGCTACCACTGACTTCCTTCGACTGTCTAATGAAAGCAGCTGGTGTTGTTGTTGCTGCTTTTGCTGTTGCTGTTGCTGTCGTCATTGCCATTTGATAAATTGCGTTTATAAGAAAGAGATGAATTGTCATGCACACACAACAAATACTCCTTCTCTTCATTGTCATAGTCGTCGCCGTCGTCGTCGTCAGAGCCAGAGTCATAGCAATGGCCAACGTCGTCATCGTCAGCGCTGTCATCGTTGCCAGTTGCATGCATCCTTGCTCACCACCGCCACCCAACGCCCTTCATCTGTTACACATGCATACATACGTACGCTGACTGTCTTATGTGAGCTCTCTCTATCATTCATACATTCATATCTACGTACATATGAAGGCGTTTTATATGCGAATAAAGGATATTAATGGGTGGGTTTGTGTGTGGCCGGAGAGGGTGTGCGACCAAAGTGGGCGCCTGTGTAAATCATATCCACACATGGAGCTGCATTTTTTTCGATTAATTTCGTAGTTGTGCTTCAAAAACTCTACGGCTACTTTAAGTATCTACATATGTATGTATTGCTGCAATTCTGCTCTTGTTTATTTTTCTTCGTTGTTCTTGACACAGTAGGCGCTCCCAATTTGCATCTCATTCTCTCAGCTGCAGTTGGATATTGGTAGCTCCTCGATAATGTTTTTGAGCGAATGTCCATCTTTGAAGGCCGAAAGTGGTGCTGAAATTTGTTTGGCTTTCTTAGTTTTATTTTATTTTTTTTGTCTTCTTATATGTATTTCTACAACTGTATCTGTTCTATCGCTATTGGTTTCGGTACTGTAGTGTAGCACGTATTGAGAGAAGTAAAATACCTTCAGCGTCTGATACGCGCAGCGTCTAGAGCTGCCAACAACAATATTACGAGTATAGTTGTTGTTACTTATCTTGCACTGAGGTCGTCTGGAGGCTGGTTGCATACAGTCCTCAAAGGCTATTATTTTAAAAAGAGCAACAACAACAACGGTAACATAATGTACATAGGAGTTCAAAACAAACAAAAAATATACATATGTGGTACTAATAAAAAAATTAAGTAACTCAATTTAAAAATGCACACGTGATATTTATGTTTAGCATAATCCTTTATATATGTACGTATGTATGCACATTAGGGTGGTCCAAAAATTTATGATAAAAAGTAAAGTCGGAATATTTATGCTCTCACCCCTAGGATTGTTCTATACCGAAACAAATTATACCCCTGTTTTTTATTTTGAAATCAAAAAATATTTAGAGGTCGCTCAAATCGCTCAAAATTTTCCATGTATCTTTATATGGGAAAAGAAAACCTTTTCGTAGAAATGGCATAGAATTCTTAAAAATCAATATTTTTCGATCGAGAAACTCTGTTTCTCTGCAACAGATTCCCAATAATAATACCTAATTGCCAATATAACCATTTTTCATCGCAACTATAATTTATAGGTCCGTCAAAAATCGCGAAAAATGTAATGGGGAGACTAATTAAAACTCGTTTGTATTAAAAAATAGTTCAATAAAAAATTGCGTGCTCTTATTTAAAGTCTCCTGAAGAAAACCAGAGCTTTCCGATCGAAAAATATTGATTTTCAAGAATTCTATATCAAATTTGTTTTTTTTTTTCATAAAAAATACGTGGAAAAGTTGGAGCGCTTTGAGTGACCTCTAAATAGTTTTGATTTCAAAATAATAAAATATTATACCCGAGCGCACTTGTGCACAAGGGTATTATAACTTTGTTCACATAACGGTTGTTTGTAACAGGCAAAACGAATCGAGATAGATATAGACAAATGTATAC
>NW_016160800.1:50980-59242 GCF_001687245.7 Rhagoletis zephyria | reverse complement strand
AAAATACATTTAAGGCGCAGCGAAGCACGCCGGGTAATTGCTAGTTGTATATAAAGTAGAAATATTTAATAAACAGATCAGAATCGTAAAGACTCTCAAATAACACTCTTCTTCTTCTTCTGTATTTTATTTTATATGCTTTACTCACCCCCACCAGAGGTAAGGGGTAAAGCATTTAACAATTTTTATTCTTTATTAAAGTTTTACTTCCCCCCACCAGCGGTAAGGGGTAAAACTTTTAATATTGAAAGTACTAACCTATTATTTTATTAGACTCTACTTCCCCCCACCAGTGGTAAGGGGCAGAGAATTTTAAAATAAGAGTATTTGTAGTTCAAGCATTGCTGAGAATTACTTGTTACCCCCCACCAGAGGTAAGGAACAAGTGACTCAGCTCTGCATCGAACATTTTGGTCGTTATGAGCCCAAGAGAAGTGCTCTGCGACAAAAAATCCCTGTATTTCAGGCACAATAAAAAAAGCCCTATAGATTATATAGGTAAAACAAAGCCCTGCATTTGTACAGGCACTATAAATAAAGCCCTATCAATTGTATAGGCAAAGGACATTTGGTGCACACTTGTATATAAGCCGTCCAAGCAAGAGTCTTGACGCAGTACTAAAAAAGCCCTATGATTTAATAGGGAGAATAAAAAAGCCCTGTAATTGTACAGGCACAACAAACAAAAAAGCCCTATAAGTTATATAGGCAAAACAAAAAAACCGTGTAATTGTACAGGCAAAACAAAAAAAGCCTTGTAATTGTACAGGCAAAACAAAAAAAGGCCTGTGATTGCACAGGCAAAATAAAAAAAAGCCCTATAAATTTATAGGCCCAAGGACAGTTTAGTCCATAAATGTATGTAAGCCGTCACAGCAAGAGACTTGACGCAGTACTAAAAAAGCCCTATAAGTTATATAGGCAAAAAAAAAAGCCATGTAATTGTACAGGAAAAACAAAAAAGCCCTGTAATTGTACAAGCAAAACAAAAAAAAGCCCTGTGATTGAACATGCAAAATAAAAACAAACCCTGTAATTATATAGGCAAAATAAAAAAGCCCTATAAATTTTATAGGCACAAAGAAAGCCCAGTATTTGTACAGGCACAACACAAAAGCCGTGAATTTTTATAGGCACAATAAAAAAAAGCCCTATAGATTGTATAGGCATATCCGATTTGTAAGGCGTTGAAGCACGAAACTTTGCGCATAATCGATTTATTGTAATCCAAAAGAGCAAACATCGGCTGTGAGTCGAGACACAGAAAGGTCAACAAGGCGACCAAACCAACAGCTCTTTTGGAGAAGAAAAAACAATATAGAATTGATTAAATAATTTTATGAAAAAAAGATGGCAGAATCTGGTGAAGCTGGAAAGGCCAAAAATCTGGAAAGGAAAATTTTGTCACAAATATCTCGATTTTGAAAACTGGCACAATGGGCCAGAGAAGAAATTGCCGAGGAAGAACCGGGAGTGTTTCTGGAAATCCTTGGAAAGATTTATGAGTCTCTCAATGAACTCTACAAAACCCAAGCTGAAGTTTGACATAATTAAAGATTTTTTTTCGAGTGTTATCTTAAGCGTTCTACTTGCGAGAGCGAAATGCTAGTAATAAAGAAATTAGCTCAAGAAATTAATAACAAAAACGCAGAGGAGACAGTTTGCATTTCTAATAATAAAATAGAGGTGGGTGCCAAAGAAGAATGGGTCACGCCAGAAGTTAGTGCATCGTGCACCAAAAGTGTCAGAGTAGCTGACACGGTGAAAATGTATAAAGATCCCATGCAAGAATTCGTTTGTCCCCCGGCAGGTCCACATTTTGGCAAAATGTGGGACAAAGTAGTGATGGTCGCTGCCGAAAAAAACGGTGACACAACAAGAAAACACATGTTTGAAGCAGCAGTACGAAGAAAGCAGTTATCACATCAAACTAATGCAGGAAGTAGATATTTGCCTGCAGAGCTTGTATGAAGATGCAACAGAGGATAATGCAGGAGAAGATTGTGGCGATGAAAGCGAAATCGATGATGAAGAAGGAGAGGAAGTCCACGAGGTCGATGCAAATTATAATGAAATCACTGACCCTGTGCTTAACGGTGGATGTAATATACGAGCACACAACACTCAATCTACTGGAAAAAATGAACTGAATCAATCTCCAGACAAGGAAGTTCAAAATCAAGGCAACGTTGAGCAGCATTCAGTAAAATCTACATCCAAAACAGCAACAAATTTAAATAAATCAGAGACCAGCAAACCTGATACAAAGTCTAGTACCAAACATTCTGATACCAGTACGACGCGTAGTCATCGCGGAGGTAGCGGGATTAATGGGATACAAAATATCGATCACACAACGGGTAATAACACCATTGATACAGTAAAATGGCAAACTACTAGGCCCCCGGCAAGCCCACCTTTGGAAAAATGTGGGATAAACATCATAAACGGCCAAAAATGCAAGGCGAGTTTCCTGAGATTTGGCGTAAGAGGAAGAAATTAACACGTCGAAGGTGGAGGAACTCCTGGGGTAAATTGGATTGGATTTCCTGTCCACAACAAATTTTAAATAAATATTTTGAAGGTAAAAAATAAATATTAATATGAAAAAACGTTAACACTTTTTAGCCCTTGGCAGCATGTTCAACTATCTTTGAACATGGATACATATCTGCCTGAGTAATAATATTAAATATAGCAAGAACTTTTAAAAAAATATGTATACAGTACATAAATAATCACTTTTTTGTCCTCGGTAATATGTTCAAACATCTTTGAACATGTGTGAATACATACAAACATACATATATGCCTGGGTCTTAAAAATACTCAAACTTAAAATTGTAATAAACATTTCTAATCCTTCACTGAAAATAAAATTTCGTAAAAGTGCTACGAAAAACTTTCGTAGTCTTGGTTTTTGTACAATGTACGAAACTTTCGTTCATAATACGAATACATTTTTCACAACGAAACAAGATTTTTCGAACCATACGTAAATATAACGAAAGGACTTTCGTAAGGCATTTTTTCAGTACAATTTACGAAATCTTACTCTTTTACGAAACACATTCGTAAAGCACTGAACAAATATCTATCCGAATAATTTTGTATATTGTAAGAAGGCATTAGAAATAATTACGTATGGTTGTAAAATTTACAAAATCTACAATTCTGTATTCGTAGAATTTAGTAAATACTTTAGTATAAAGTACTAATGCAGAAACATGTTTTTTTAAATTCGTACATCATACGAATATTATCGTACAATATACTCACACCGGCAGTTTAATATTTCATCATATTTTATGTATCGCGTGTCATTGCGGAATTACTTGTTGGCTGCTGTGAGACGTATAATATAATTCTAAACGTTTTAAAAAGGGATTTGCTGGATAAAAAAACAATACAAAGTTAAATATTAAAGCTGTGGATATACCATGCTTTTAAGCATACAATGTTATTAACATCACCTACGCTGCACAGTGGTTCGGATAGCAGATCTAGCTGGACGAAAGTCAAATTTTTTTTGTTTTTAAAATACTTAATGGTACTTGGAATACATTCCTGACAATACATTCAAATAGAAATTGCATTTATTAAAGCATTAACATATGAAAACAAACAAAAAAAGGTAAGTCAACGCCGCCTATTTGAGAACTCTTATTTTAAAAGCTGAAATTTAACTTAAAAGATTGCTAATTGCACTCACAGATATTTGCATAATTGCAAATTGACTTTATAAACAAAAAATTACACTTATTCCGCTATAGATTCAGAGGTCATAACGCAATTTATGTCCACATTGGTATAAGCAAATTTATTCTGAAAAATCATCGTGTGTTAAAACAGAAAAATACTTGGAGTTATAAAAACTTTGGTTATGTAAGAGTTACAAAAATAGTAACTCGCGAATTTTCTGCTTTCTGAAATTAAAACATTATACAACAGGCATGCAAATCTTTAAGCGCTGTTATAAATTTTTTTCTGAAATTTATTTGCGTTTCTTGCTGTGATCTTAAATTATAGTCATGGTAAAGAAAATCTTAAGAAGTGAGTTGTTTGACATTTGGAGAAGTGTTGCTGAAACTTCTGAAAGACAACAAGGTGTCCGTGATTATGTGATTAGTAAATTGAAAGAAATATGTGATGAAAATGCTCGTTCCGAAGTAAATAAAGTAAATTAAGTAAATGACTTTAGATTCGTAATCAGCAACCCAGAAAACCCCAGATACCCAGTTACATAGAAATCTACCGATTTTTTTTAATTTTCGTCCGCCATATTGGATCCGCCATTTTGAATTTTTGGTAAATGACTTTAGATATGTAATCAGCGACCCAGAAAACCCCCAGATACCCAGTGTCATAGAAATTTACCGATTTTTTTTAACTTTCGTCCGCCATATTGGATCCGCCATTTTGAATTTTTGATAAGTGACTTCAGATTCGTAATCAGCGACCCAAAATCCCCTAGGTAAGAAGTGGTGTAAAGATCCATCAACGAGTATTTGTTTAAATAGTTTCGTCCAGCTAGATTTGCGATCCGAACCACTGTGCGCCGCGCTTTGCGCTGCAATGTGGGACGTGATAAATAGGCAGTTTCATCAGTTACCTATCAACGGCAAGCCTACTTAATGAAATTAAAAGTAAGTACATGTATGACTTTTCACTGAAACTTGCTTCTCAGACGTCATAAATTTTTTTTTTTTAATTTATAGTCGTCAAGGAAACAAACATCGATGAAGCTGCGAATCTGTCAAGTGCCTCTATATAAAAATATTATAATGTTTAAGAAAGTAAAACCACTATTTTTTATATTCTTTCATATTTTATATCTTATTATATTTAGTTTTGTTGAGTCTCATAGTTTAATACTTTGCATCAATATACTTTATTGAATGAAGCCTAAGCAATAAAAAATATGTAGTATAGAACCTGTTCGTATGCATATATATAAAAGACTTAAGTTTTATTATAGGTAAAATAACCTTTTTTATTAATTTTAAACTACAGTGTAGTCAGAAAATTCTTCTTCTTCTTTCGCAGAACGTATGATTGCTTTTATTATTAACACTATAAAAAACATGACTAAAATTATAGCACAACACTTTCATTTTTTTTTTTAATCATTAATGTTAATCGTTTTTGCAAAACGTTTTGTTAAACAAAGACGCTTAAAATTATTAAAAAAAAAATAAAATAAAAGTGTTGAGTTATAATTCGTAATATGTTCTTTACAGTGTGGAGAATGAAAGCACATTCTACGAAATAAGCGCAGTTTTTACGAAAATAATTTCGTTAAATATACGAATTATTTCTGTGCATTTTACAAAAATTATCGTAAAAAACTAAGAAATAGCACGAAATTCTTTAGTAAATAGTACTAAATTCTTTAGTAAATAGTACGAATACATTCGTAAAATGTACTAAAGATGCTTCATATTTTCGTAGTATGTACGAAAATGGTTTTGTACAATCAACGAAAACTTTCGTGGCTCAAAATGACGAAAAATTTCGTAAGATTTACGCAAGTTTTCGTTATATTTACGCAGATTTTATTTTCATTGTTGAGTATACAAAGGAAAGATAAAAATTGTGCACTTGCACCAAAACTAAAATATAGTCCACTGAAGAAAATATAAACAGAAGAAAATATAATTTGTACGCTTACATTTACATATATAAATTCATATGTATATATCCAAACCCAAACATACGATAGGAATGTCAAGTGCATTCGACGCACAAAAGTAGGTAATTAAATGTAAGGAACGTTCGCGAGAAACAATAAAATATTAATCGGTTAATCCTTTATCAGTTGTAAAAATATAAACACACATAAAGTGCATTAACATTAAAATGTCAGTGCTGCAAAGCCACCCTTATGGTGTTACAAACAGAAAATACATTGGCTATCAATATTCTCAACATGCAAATATGTAGCAGAGGCACATAACTAAAATACCATAAGAACCAATGCACTGGGCTCATCGTCACATACGAAATCGTATTACTCGTCACGTAAAAACACATTTTTCGGATTATGACATATGTGAACATACTCCTTATCCCATTCAGCGTATACGACTGATGTATCACGTAATTTTCTTTCGCATGGTTTTCGATCCGTGAACGGATGTTACGATTCGAGCCCTGGTTTCTTATTTTATCTTTTGTACACACATATGTACATATACAATTAATTAGGAAACATAAAGGCCCTTATTATGAGTTGCATTCGAGTTTCGATCTTCGCTGGTTATCGAACATCGAAAGTGAAATTCGTATTATAAGCTATGCAACCGTGTCGAAATTTTCGTTGAGTATCGAATTTTCTGTCGAACAGAATTTTGCTTTCGATGGTGTAGCGAAGTGTTAGAAAATTGTGAAAAATGTCTGATTTTGCATTTGTTTTCTTACTTTTTGGAGGGTAGACACTAATTTTAAAAAATTTTTTATCAATTTCATGCAGCTTCAAGGTCGTGAATACAAAACACAAGCTCAAAAGGCTGCTTTTACTTGTGAAAGAAAATCCCAATGCTCAGTTGGCACGATCTCTGAGAACAAATCATAGAGCTGTGGATAGTTTTAAAATATTTTAAATAGATCTGGCTCACAAACGCCTCTTTAGACAGTCGGAAGTTTTTAGTAAAAGACAAATATCTTAAATATATTTTATGTCAAAATATATTGTAAAGACAACACTTAAACTCTCTTAAACATTTACCACTCCTGGTCAGTTCACTAAACTCTCATCCTCTGACGAATCGTTGAACCCCAGAACTTCGTTGTACTAATTTTTACCAAGTTTTTATAAACTTGCTTTCTTTTATATTTCATTTTAATTTGCACATCTTATAAATATTATAAATGTGAAAGTTTGTATGTTTGGATGTTTGGGAAATCTTACGCGGAAACGACTACACGGATTTGCATGATGATAGGTTGAAAAATACGCTACTTTTTTAAGAGTTACCACCTGCTAAAAAAGTTTAATTAAACTAATACGCGGAAAAGTCTGAACGGATTTGCATGAAATTTTGCAAGAAGATAGCTTATGACCTACAGTGGAAAATATACTAATTTTTTGGAAGAGTTGCCACCTGTTAAAAAAGTTTTAATCAAATTAACACGCAGAAACGACTGAACAGATTTGCATGACATTTCGCACAGAGATAGCTTATGACCGATGTTGGAATATAGGCTACTATTTTAAGAGTTATCGCGTATTAGGAAAGTTTAATTAAATTAATACGTGGAAATGACTGAACTGATTTGCATGAAAGTTTGCACACAGATAGCTTATGACCTAGACTGGAAAATAGGCTACTTTTTTAAGCATTGCCACCTGTTTGAAAATGAAATTTTGCTCAAAGATGGTTTATGACCTGGATTGAAAAATAGGCTACTTCCTTAACCGGTTTTCCGATCAGAACGAAATTTAGTACACTTACTACGGATTTCGGAAGGATGCTCTTAGACTGAAAGTAAGTCCGATAATCAAGGCCCCTCCCATACAAATTGGAATTTTCATATTACATACATATCTCTGGAAGTATTTGTGGGAGAGAACTGAAATTGGTATAGTGATATGCATGTGAAATCAATGTTGGCATTAATCGATTGATGTTTTAATTAGTTAGTTAATTCGATTAAATTCAATCTGATTACAGTTAATCATGATTAATTTTAATCCGACTAAACAGTCGTAACCGCGATTAAAAAATTAATTTTTAATCATTAACTCTTAGTTTGATCAAGTAGGTTCGGTGATTAATTAAGTTATGCTGGAATTGCCCCGTGCACAAAAAGCAAGTTATCCGGTATGGCTAAGTCGGATTTCCTCATCAATCTAAGCAATTTGGTGTGCATTTTCATTAAGATATATACCAACAAACGTTTTACAAACTAGGTTTGTAAAAGTTCCCAGTTTATGTATTACTAGCAGACCCGGCGAACTTCGTCCCGCCCAAAATTTTTATATATTTTATTGAAAATTTTTGGTCCAACATTTTCACCAACAATTCACGTTTACGATTTTCATTGGCACATTTGTCTGCTAAGATTATGGTTTGGTGGTCATTTGCCGCTGTAAATAACCTAAGGAAAGTGTTATTTCCGTGAAGAAGTTCTTGAAATTCTCCAGTTGTGCGGCATTTCATAGCACGGTTATTCGCAAAGCGAAATAAATTTTTCCCTCTTCACTCCCTGGCGGCAACAATGACCCGGTTCTATAGTGAATGTCCTAGAAGCTTTACAGTA
>NW_016160800.1:44775-50271 GCF_001687245.7 Rhagoletis zephyria | reverse complement strand
GCTATTTGTATACAAAATTTCATGAAAATCGGACCAGCCGTTCGCGAGATTACCTGTTACAAAAAAAAGGGACTTCTCTTTATATAATTAGTATAGACTAATAACAATAATTATTATTTTTTTATATTACGTGTTTTTATAAGCGTAAAACACAAAATAATTACTATAACTGGTGTTTGGTTTCAAACTAGACAAATTAATCAGATTTTATTTTTAATTGGATTAACGATTAATGTTTTAAATAATTAAACGTAATCGCTGCCAGCGGTTAACGATTATAAAAATGTTATCATTAATCGTACAGTTGATTACGACTAGTTAATTTTAATCGTCAAACGCGATTAACGTTTTAATCGTTAATTTTTAATCGTTAATCAGATTAACAGTTTGCCAACACTATGTGAAATCATGTTCATGTTCACGGAGAAAAATGTACGTTTTTGGAGAAGAGGCGTAGCACCTCCCATACTAACTGAAAGTTTCATATTGCATATCTCTTCAAATGTTTGGGGTAAAGCACTCAAGCTTGGTATGGAAATACATATGTATGCATGTATGTATGTGAAACTAATACCATACTCATGGAGAAAAATTAGAGTTATTGGAAAAGGTGGTGTGGCAACTCCCATGCAAATTGACTTTTCTATGCTGCATATCTCTGGAGGTGTCTATTACAGAGGACTGGAAATTGGCACCGAGATGTGTATACAAAATTAATTCCATGCTCGTGGAGAAAAATTTGCGTTATTCGAAAAGGGGACATGGTTCCTCCCGTACAAATTTACTGTTTTCTACTGCTTATCTCTAGAGGTGTTCATGGTAGAGTACTGTGACTTGGTACTGGGGTATGGAAAATCAATTATAAATTCATGGAAGAAGATTCGGGTTATAAGAAAAAGGGGCGTGGCACTTCCAGTACAAATTGAGTTTTTCTTGCCACATATCCCTGGAAGTGTTTGTGGAAGACAGAATAAATTTCATTAAATGGAAAAGGAAGAGCCGGGTTCGGCCTTATAACCTAAAGCTCTATTGAGGCATTTGCTACAGTAATGAGAAGTGGTATTTTATCAAGGCCAGGTTACTAAATTTGAGTTGGATATATTAGAACTCGCCGTGGCACCTCCAAGAAGGTTACACGTTCACGCGTCGTATACCTGGAAACATTTTAAGGTAAACTTAGAGGGATTGATATATTTCGTATGCCTAGCGCGCAGACGAGATTTTATAATTTCATAGTTTTAAACGGCCTAAATACCTTAACTCGCTTAAAAAATAACGAGCTATAATGAAATGGGCACAGAAATAAAATCTAACATCATTAAATTATTTTTCCTATTTGTATAAAAGCGCGGGGTGAAACCCGCGGGTATAAGCTAGTAATTTATAACCATAAAATTAAAAGTATGGGCAAAAATCAAGATCAAGACTATTAAAAATTCTATTAAGTTCATTAAGAGACTTAGTAATGGGTGCATAATTTAAATAATTCGATTTGAAAATTTTAACACGCAACGGAATGTGAAAACGCAATACCTNACCCGCGGGTATAAGCTAGTAATTTATAACCATAAAATTAAAAGTATGGGCAAAAATCAAGATCAAGACTATTAAAAATTCTATTAAGTTCATTAAGAGACTTAGTAATGGGTGCATAATTTAAATAATTCGATTTGAAAATTTTAACACGCAACGGAATGTGAAAACGCAATACCTTTTGGGGAATATTAAAACATATCTGCTCCAGTAGTTCAGGACAATTGATGAAACCACAGACAATATCATAGAAAAACATAAGTGAGTGAATTATACGCCTTGAGGCAAGAGATTTCAGATTTATTAACAAAGAACGGGCCTCATAAGATGGAAGGGGCTCATTAAAATGAAGAGATTGCAGAGCGAAACGGACAAAGCTACGTTGAACTCTTTCGATCCTTTGGGAATAAACAGAGTGAATTCCAAAAACAGAGTGGTTCCAAATTACTGAGGCATACTCCAACTTAGACCTAACTAGAGAATTATAAAGCATTTTCCTAGTATAAGGATCCCTAAAGTTACGCGCATAACGCCGTAGAAAGCCCAAGTTGGAGTAGGCCTTAGGAATAATGAAACTAATGTGGATAACAAAGGAGAACCCTGAGTCAAACACAACACCTAAATCGGAGAACTCATTTACAGCAGAAAGATGAGCATTAGAAATGGAATAAGCAGAGGGGATTAGATTTATAATTTTAGCTAAGGTCACGTGGTAAGATTTACTGATATTAAGCGATTACTTGTTTCCGGTACTCCAGTCGGATAGATTATTAAGATCACGTTGTAATAAAGAAATATCAGACATGCAGGTAATTTTGCTGAAATTTTTCAAATCATCTGCATAGAGTAGAAATTTAGTATCGTTGAAACAGACCCGAATGTCGTTAATAAAAAGCACAAATAATAGCGGACCAAGAATGCTCCCCTGAGGCACACCTGAGGAGGCTACAAAGGGATGTGGTTTAGTATTACTAATTTCGACGTATGAGATTCGATTAGCGAGGTAAGACCTTAACCAAAGAAGGAAGTTTGAGTGGAAACTTAACTTTTCCAGCTTTAACAACAATATTCTATGCGAAACAGTATCGAAAGCTTTTGTAAAATCTGTGTATACAACACCTACTTGATAACCAGTTTTAAATGAAGAAATGCAAAATTGGGAGAATTCAGCCAAGATGGTGACTGTAGAACGCCCACAGACAAAGCCATGTTGATGCCGATCAATTAATTCCTTAACAAAGAAGTACATTTTATCTTTCACCACTTTTTCAAAAGCTTTGAGAAAGTGGTGAGTTTAGATATAGGTCTATAGTGTCTTACATCATTCTTGTTTCCAGATTTAAAAATCGAAGAAATAGAAGCAACCTTCCAACTGTCAATAAAATCGCTGGTAGCGAGGGAGAGATTAAATATAAATTTTAAGGGCACACAAAGTAAAACACTACATTTCTTAACTAAAAATGAAGAGAGCCCATCTATATCACTTTTCATTGAGGACTTTAAAGAAGATATGCTATTGATAACATCCAATTTAGACACAGACAATGATCCAAAATCTAGAGCGTGGGAAGAGTCATGACAACTGGATTTTACGGCTATTGTACTATCTTGGACGAAGTTTGACCTAAAGAAATCAGCAAAGAGGTTTACGGTGTCCGATAAACAATGGGAATGCCTTCCATCTAATGTCACACATGTAGGNACAGACAATGATCCAAAATCTAGAGCGTGGGAAGAGTCATGACAACTGGATTTTACGGCTATTGTACTATCTTGGACGAAGTTTGACCTAAAGAAATCAGCAAAGAGGTTTACGGTGTCCGATAAACAATGGGAATGCCTTCCATCTAATGTCACACATGTAGGGATATTTGTGCGACCTTTCTTTGAACGAACGTAATTCCAAAACGCTTTCGGATTTGATTTTAATTCAACTTCATAACGAGCAATATATTGGTTGTATAAAAGTTTGTCAAGCGCATTAAATTGAGTTGAACAGTGAATATATTGTTCTTTGAAGGTCAATCATAAGTGGATTTGTACAGATTAAAGTACTTGTTCCTTTGATTCTTCAATTTCTTTAGGTCCTTGGTGTACCAGGGTAGTTTATGAATTCTCCCGAAGAGGAACACTGCTACGAAATAATTCGAAAATATTAGTTAGAAAAATATCAAAGCACTGAGAGACATTTTTCGAAATAAAAAGCAGATTCCAGTCAATTTCCAAAATTCTGGTGTTTAGGTCATCAAAATTCGCACCTCTAAAATCAAAGGTTCGCGCTTCATCGAGAGAAAATGGACTAAAGTTTAAAAATTTTAAAGATATCGAAAGTGGGACATGATGTATATCGGAGTTACCAAGTGGGAATTCGCATTCTCTTAAGTGAAAACCTAGATTTTCATCAACAAAGACCAGATCTAAGATATTGTTTAACTTATTAAACGGCGAGTATATTTGAATGAGGTTGACTCCAAAGAGGCTATATAGTAAATTAATCTCATGGGAATGATTAATATTAGTTGGCGTAAGTATATTAGTATTAAGCAAATCAGACCAAACAATTTTGTTAAGGTTAAAATCACCGAGTATGCAAAAATGACTATCCTCATTATTTTCATAGATACTCAAAATATTTTGTACATGAGCATCATGTAAAGATTCAACACTACTTGGCGGGATATACGAAACACAAAATAAAATGTTACCACAGTTGCCGTAAATACACACGCACATCGTTATTCATCAGTTGCACAACTGAAGAGCGTAATTAGCATTTTATAGCAATCAAAACACCTCCCCCTCTGCACAGGCCCGTTTTAAATGAGTCACGATCTTTGCGATAGGTTTCGAATAAATTGTGATCAAAAAATTCCGTATCGAAAAAATCCTTATTGAGCCAGGTTTCGACAAGTACATAAACATCAAACTCACAGCGGGACGTAGCTAAAAACACATCTTTAGTTTTAGTGCGCATACCAGACGTATTTTGATAATAAACAATTAATTTATTTAACGTATTAGAAGAAAAAAGATCACTCATGGTTGCATTTTTGGAATCAAGCCTATTCATTTTGAGAAAAGCGAAATGCACGAACATTAATTCCTACTGGCCATAAATTTTCATCTAAGAGTTTACTATAATATACACTAGACACACCTAACTTAAAATAGACACTTTGTAAATTATCAAGAGAGGCATCTTTTTTGACAAGCTTAAAGCAAGGGAGGTGTTTACTTGGAATTCCGAAATGTTTCACAATAAAATCGATAACATTATCTGCAGTAACAGAAGGTTTAAATGCAGAGATATGCAGCCACTTTTTTTTACAATAACAGCAAGTTCCGTAGACAGATTACGCCCACTAACAATGTTATTAGTAGTGGTATCGGAAATAAAATATCGATATTTTATTTTAGTGATACAAAAAACTTTTCACATAATATGAATAATGCAGCTAATGAAAATTAATAAGAAATCTTTAACAACTGCAGTACGTAATACCAAAATACAAAAACTAGCTCGATTTCATCAGAAAATAAGTAAATCCTTCTTTAAATTATAATAAAAGTAATAATAACGTAGCTAAAATTTCTAATCTTAATTCGGATTCAAAAAACTAATTCGCAAGTCTAATTTAAGTATTTACTATCAAAACGTTAGAGGTTTGAATACCAAATTAACTGACTTATATTTAAAAAGTTTTGAATGCAATTATAATATTATTTCCTTGACCGAAACATGGCTCAAACCTCATATTTTTAATTCCGAAATTCTTCCAAATGAATATCAAATATACAGGAGCGACCGCGAGGGCAGAATCGGCGGTGGTGTTCTTTTTGCGGTGCATTCATCGATACCATCCGAGGAAGTTAGTCTTCCTGTCATTGAATATACCGAATTTAAATGTATACGTGTACAGGCTGGAAAGACTTATATTTATTTAGCTCTTTGCTACATCCCTC
>NW_016160800.1:39982-44644 GCF_001687245.7 Rhagoletis zephyria | reverse complement strand
TCTATAGAAAACTATCGAGGCATAGCGAAACTCTCCGCTATCCCCAAATTATTCGAAGCAATTATTGTTAACCAGCTGACATATTCTATTTCTTCTTCAATTCAACTACACTATGACTAATTTATTGGAGTTTACAACTCATGTCTCAAACGGTTTTAGAGAAAATACTCATACCGACGTAATATACACCGATTTCAGTAAAGCTTTTGACTCGTTACTCATCCGTAAACTCGACCTAATCGGCTTTCAGCCCAGCCTTCTTCAATGGATCTCATCTTACCTCTCCGATAGAACACAAAGGGTTATTGTTAATAATTGTTCTTCCAACATCATTAAAGTTTCTTCAGGAGTTCCTCAGGGAAGCCACCTTGGTCCGATTCTGTTCCTGATATTCATTAATGATATTTCTTCTATAATAAAACATTCAAAAATTTTAATGTATGCCGATGATGTGAAACTTTTTAAAACATTGTCCTCTATCGAAGAAAGGTCTTTGTTACAAGCGGATCTGAACAACGTGGTTAGTTGGTGTAATACAAACTATATGCCACTAAACCTTCAAAAATGTAAAGTTATGTGTTTCTCTCGGAGGGCTGTTCAACCAGCTGTTTATTCAATATCAAATTATAATCTGGAGCAGGTATCCAATTTTGTCGATCTTGGTATCACAATGGATTCCAAACTCAATTTCAACCATCATATTAATGTTACAGTCAATAAAGCCAAAGGCGTTTTTGCATTTGTAAGGCGATGGTCAAAAGAGTTCAAAGATCCTTATGTTACAAAAGCTCTTTTTACCAGTTTAGTTAGACCTATACTAGAATACGGATCTATTGTTTGGAGTCCCCGCTACCGAGTTCATTCAGAGAGGATTGAATCAATTCAAAAACACTTCTTGCTTTTTGCATTGCGTACACAAGTCGTATAAAGCTCATAAATTTGCCTACACTCGCAAGCCGTAGAGAAATGCTAGGTATAATATTTATCGTAAAATTAATGACAGGCTTGATTAATAGCCCGGGCCTGCTGGCTGACGTAAATTTTAATGTTCCTTCTCGAGTGTCAAGACACTTTCGACCTCTATTTTTAAAGCCATGCAAAACTAATTTTGAACTAAACGAATCATTCCGTGGTTTATGTCAAGATTTTAACTGTCATTCCAGCACGTTTGACGTATCGGACTCGATTTTTACTATAAAGAAAACTATTATTTCCACTCTCAATAATTGAAATACTATCTTTAGCATATCCAATCAGCTGATGAATTTGATTCTGTAGCTGAATAGTTTTAGATCTCGACACCTAACAAACTCCTGTTTCCACTACTCGCCACCAAAAAACTAAAAAAAAAAAGGTTCCGTACGTCATGCGGACTGCGCCCCTCGTGTCGGTTGGGCGGGAATGGAGGGTAAAAAGCCGTTGGGATTAAATAATAATAACTGAGTTGCCAACCGATAACACCTTGTATTATTGCATCATGGGACCGGTTTGTGATTCGCATCGCGGTTGTGGACGCATTTAAATTTTTTCGAAATTCTATTAAATGATAACCCTCTAGTACATATGGCCGCCTACAGGCCATTTATTTGAGTTCCCACTTTTGGATTCATACGAATGAGCTTTGTCTCTTTATTTGATTAATGTCGCGTTGGAAGCGTAATCATAAGAAAACGAATTCTGATTTTATTGATAACTAGCCAATACCCGCTTGCTTTGCGGCTGCTAATAAGAACTTTTGCGTTGGCGAATGCAAAAGAGCGTTTAAGAGCAAAAATAGTCTTTAAAGTCAAAATTTTTAGTTTAAGTTGAACCACTAAAGCGCAGTATCCTCCTCAAATATAGGCCAAAATAGTAACGCTGTGATGCCATATCGTTGGCTGAGTGGAAGATCAACCTATCTCGGCAGCCAGTTAAAAAACCCCCTATCTCAGAATTTGGTTGAAGAACGCCCTATCTTAAACGAAAAAGCATTGAACATGTACTGAGATAGTGCGCCACCTGAAATACGGGGTCGTGTGATATCTTGAATAGCATTCAAATGAAGCAATTGATATACCTACCATGATCTTTCCTTGTTGGTTCGCCACTTTTACAATTCGTATTAAATTTATGAACTGATTTCTAGGTATGTATATGCAAGATCGCAATTTTGCGGTATTTCAATGCATACTTAACCCTATCCTTCATTTAGAAATCTGCAACTAAATTCATATAATTTAAACATGGGGCCAAAGCAGACCAACCACACGGGGTTCTATACATTTCGGCTGCAACGCCATCCATTGGGTCCATTTTCTGCAAAACCATTGCTTACCATAAAATGAATACGTATTATGAATTTTAACCTCGACTCCAGTGCCACTCAGCGGGTCTAAAGATTTTTTCATCATACATGTACATAGCTCACATTTAAAATTTTAACGAAATCGGTTAATAAATGCGACTTGTATAAATAACTCTACTCCAGCATCACGTAGCTAGTTTTCTAATAGCATGTAATAAGACCATATATGTAAGGTATAACCTCCGACAATTTGACGGAACTCTATTCAGTGGTTTTTGAGTTTAGTCCGAACAACGAAAACGGCTATCATTTTGTGTATATAGGTATGTAGTCTATAACGAATCTTATAAAAACCAAAGCTTCAAACTTTGTGCTAAATTAANGGGTTCTATACATTTCGGCTGCAACGCCATCCATTGGGTCCATTTTCTGCAAAACCATTGCTTACCATAAAATGAATACGTATTATGAATTTTAACCTCGACTCCAGTGCCACTCAGCGGGTCTAAAGATTTTTTCATCATACATGTACATAGCTCACATTTAAAATTTTAACGAAATCGGTTAATAAATGCGACTTGTATAAATAACTCTACTCCAGCATCACGTAGCTAGTTTTCTAATAGCATGTAATAAGACCATATATGTAAGGTATAACCTCCGACAATTTGACGGAACTCTATTCAGTGGTTTTTGAGTTTAGTCCGAACAACGAAAACGGCTATCATTTTGTGTATATAGGTATGTAGTCTATAACGAATCTCATAAAAACCAAAGCTTCAAACTTTGTGCTAAATTAAAAAAAAAAAAACACTAATTCAGTGGGATTTAGAAATCTAGGAGAAAATGGTTCCCAATCGAGTGATACTTACGCGTTTACCTAAATGTATATACATAGATGCAGCCTTTCCAATAACTGCCACTTTTCGCCATGAGTACGGTATTAATAATATATGTAGCTGTGTCGAATTTCAGGACGTTAGAGTAAGCGGTTCTAGAGATAAGCTTTATGAGGAGTTCAGTTTGTTTGGGAGGTGCCACGCACCCTTTTCCAATGCCTGCCAGTTTTCGCCATAAGTAGAGTATTTGCAATTTATGCTTCCATGCTAGGTTTCAGTTACCCAGCGTAATTGGTTTTTGAGATAGAATGGTTTTTTTACTCTTTAGTCTGTATAAACATTTTACGAATATCCCGACCCCAGCGCCACATACCAAGTAAATTTTTGGTCGGAATATTTATTTTTAAGGTGCTGGCATATGTTCCAAATATGAATCAAATCGGTGGAGCTGTTTAGTAGTGAAATACAATGTACAGAAAACTATATGAAATTGTAATACCGTAACGTCTCAGATTTCTTAATTTTTTGGCAGCAACAACAAAAAGCTTTGATTTTTTTTTAGCGAAAAACCTTTCACACAGTAGTCTCAAAAAAGTGCGATTGGTTATGCTTGAACACACTGAAATTTAATGTCAATAAAGCTAAGTTTGTGGTTACATCATGGCGAAATTTTGAGATCAGTGCGGTGTTAACTCTAAATATAAACAACGAAGCACTGGAAAAAGTTAATATATTCAAATACCTAAAAATAAAGATCGATGATTAACTGAAAAAAATGGATTCTATATTTTCAGTTAGACCTCTAGCAATATGTACATCGGTGAAACCTGCATTTAAACAACAACCACGCCGTCGAGTTTAAATAGCGGCCAATCAGCTGCACTTGATAGTAGTTGGTTGAATAAGGAAAAATTAATTAGCAACAAGAGTTTACGGGATGTAGATAGCTCAGTGGTTAACGCTTCTGACTTTGAACATCAAATACGCAGGTTCGATCCCTGCTGAAGTCTAGAAAAAAGAAGTCTGATGAGGAGATGTGGTGCTCTCCGAAATAGTGCTATAACTTCTACCGCTTAGACTTTGTTGCTTTTTCAATTTTTCCCAATAAACAATTGCGGTACAAAGCTCAATGAAAATATTAAAAATAAAATGTTAACAAGCCACAATAACATTGACAAATACATAGTTTAGGAAGAGCCTGCCTGAAACTATACAAAAAAGCAAATAAGCAAATGGATGTATAGAATTGACAACAACAACCACGCTGTCGAGTTTAAATAGCGGCAAATCAGCTGCACTTGATAGTAGTTGGTTGAATAAGGAAAATGAATTAGCAACAAGAGTTTACGGGATGTACATAGCTCAGTGGTTAACGCTTCTGACTTTGAACATCGAATTCGCAGGTTCGATCCCTGCTGAAGTCTAGAAAAAAGAAGTCTGATGAGGAGATGTGGTGATCTCCGAAATAGTGCTATAACTTCTACCGCTTAGACTTTGTTGCTTTTTCAATTTTTCCCAATAAACAATTGCGGTACAAAG
>NW_016160800.1:38285-39728 GCF_001687245.7 Rhagoletis zephyria | reverse complement strand
AAAAAGAAGTCTGATGAGGAGATGTGGTGATCTCCGAAATAGTGCTATAACTTCTACCGCTTAGACTTTGTTGCTTTTTCAATTTTTCCTAATAAACAATCGTGGTACAAAGCTCAAAGAAAATATTAAAAATAAAATATTAACAAGCCACAATAACATTGACAAATACATAGTTTAGGAAGAGCCTGCCTGAAACTATACAAAAAAGCAAATAAGCAAATGGATGTATAGAATTGACAACAACAACCACGCTGTCGAGTTTAAATAGCGGCAAATCAGCTGCACTTGATAGTAGTTGGTTGAATAAGGAAAATGAATTAGCAACAAGAGTTTACGGGATGTACATAGCTCAGTGGTTANAAAAAGAAGTCTGATGAGGAGATGTGGTGATCTCCGAAATAGTGCTATAACTTCTACCGCTTAGACTTTGTTGCTTTCTCAATTTTTCCTAATAAACAATCTTGGTACAAAGCTCAATGAAAATATTAAAAATAAAATGTTAACAAGCCACAATAACATTGACAAATACATAGTTTAGGAAGAGCCTGCCTGAAACTATACAAAAAAGCAAATAAGCAAATGGATGTATAGAATTGACAACAACAACCACGCTGTCGAGTTTAAATAGCGGCAAATCAGCTGCACTTGATAGTAGTTGGTTGAATAAGGAAAATGAATTAGCAACAAGAGTTTACGGGATGTACATAGCTCAGTGGTTAACGCTTCTGACTTTGAACATCGAATTCGCAGGTTCGATCCCTGCTGAAGTCTAGAAAAAAGAAGTCTGATGAGGAGATGTGGTGATCTCCGAAATAGTGCTATAACTTCTACCGCTTAGACTTTGTTGTTTTTTCAATTTCTCCCAATAAACAATCGTGGTACAAAGCTCAATGAAAATCTAGACTTCAGCAGGGATCGAACCTGCGTATTCTATGTTCAAAGTCAGAAGCGTTAACCACTGAGCTATGTACATCCCGTAAACTCTTGTTGCTAATTCATTTTTCCTTATTCAACCAACTACTATCAAGTGCAGCTGATTTGCCGCTATTTAAACTCGACAGCGTGGTTGTTGTTGTCAATTCTATACATCCATTTGCTTATTTGCTTTTTTGTGTAGTTTCAGGCAGGCTCTTCCTAAACTATGTATTATTTGTCAATGTTATTGTGGCTTGTTAACATTTTATTTTTAATATTCTCATTGAGCTTTGTACCACGATTGTTTATTGGGAGAAATTGAAAAAACAACAAAGTCTAAGCGGTAGAAGTTATAGCACTATTTCGAAGATCACCACATCTCCTCATCAGACTTCTTTTTTCTAGACTTCAGCAGGGATCGAACTGCGTATTCGATGTTCAAAGTCAGAAGCGTTAACCACTGAGCTATGTACATCCCGTAAACTCTTGTTGCTAATTCATTTTTCCTTATTCAACCAACTACTATCA
>NW_016160800.1:35798-38260 GCF_001687245.7 Rhagoletis zephyria | reverse complement strand
AAAAAGAAGTCTGATGAGGAGATGTGGTGATCTCCGAAATAGTGCTATAACTTCTACCGCTTAGACTTTGTTGCTTTTTCAATTTTTCCTAATAAACAATCGTGGTACAAAGCTCAATGAAAATATTAAAAATAAAATGTTAACAAGCCACAATAACATTGACAAATACAAAAATATTTTGAACTGTAAGATTTTGTAAACCTCTTTCTTTTGACAGCCATATTGCAATATTTACTTTATCGTATCAATAGACCTAAACTGACAACACAGGTGGCCACTCTCTAATTTTTTCTTCCATAAGCGTAAGCGAGACCTCTAGCGATACATCGGTGAAAACTGACTTCGATTCTATGCATTAGTTTTCGAGGGATGCGCGCACAAATATACAGACAGACAGAGAGATAGACAAAAATTCTAAAAATTGTTAATTTGGCTTCTGTGGTTCTAATAAAGACCCCCTTATTAATGTTTCTTTAATATAAATAATGTACAGACATCGGCATGTTACAATTTTAAAATAGGTTTAGATGTATATAGATTTCATTTATTTTATCAATTTAATTCAATAACATTTTTCAAACATTTGGCAACCCTCTTCCAAAAATATTTTCGGTAGTAAAATTTCCTAAACCTCTTCAGTTTGATACCCATATTACAATATTCAATTTATCTTATAAATCACAATATTCACTTTTTCTTATCAATTCACTTAACCTGCAATTTTTAAACAGGTGGCAACTCTCTAATTTTTTTTTCATTCTATATTTTAAGTTAGACCTCTAGCAATACATCGGTGGAAACTGCATTTGATTCCATGCATTAGTTTTCGAGTGATGCGCGTGCGAACATGCAGACAGACAGACAGACAAAAGTTCTAAAAATTGTTAATTTGGCTTCTGTGGTTGTAATAAAGACCCCCTTATTAATGTTTCTTTAATATAAATAATGTACAGACATCGGCATGTTACAATTTTATTATAGGTATAGATGTATATAGCTTTCATTTATTTTACCAATTTAATTCAATAAAATTTGTCAAACAGGTGGCAACCCTCTTCAAAAAATATTTTGGGCAGTAAAATTTCCTAAACCTCTTCAGTTTGATACCCATATTACAATATTCAATTTGTCTTATAAATCGCAATATCACTTTTTCTTATCAATTCACTTAACCTACAATTTTTAAACAGGTGGCAACTCTCTAATTTTTTTTCTTTCTATATTTTAAGTTAGACCTCTAGCAATACATCGGTGGAAACTGCATTTAATTCCATGCATTAGTTTTCGAGTGATGCGCGTGCGAACATGCAGACAGACAAAAATTCTAAATATGGCTGATTTGGCTTCTGTTGCTCTAATAAAGACCCCACATTAATTTTTTTTAAATCTTTAATGTACAAACCTGTATCGACCTGTTACAATTTTATTATATGTATAGATTTTGTGCTCACACTAGCCATTTTTTCACAACTGACTGCATAGGAGGGCCCACAGGCGGGGTAAGTTAGTACAGCTGACTGCATAGCACCGCCCACCGCCCACAGGCGGGGTACCAATTTTGGGACTGTAGGTTTATTTCCGGGTGTGAAGAAAAAAATTAAAAATAAGTTTCATGGGCTAAATTTAGTTTAAAAATTTATTTTATTTTAAAAAATATTTTCTATGCAGTAAAGGGATAATTGCCATAGTATGTATGAAAAATAAATGTATTTTACACGAAACAATAAGTTTTTCCAACGAACCCTGTTAACATTCTCAGTTACATCAACAACCAATTTTCTTTACATGTATACTCTTGCCACCCGCAGAACTTCCCACCTGAGCACAGAGCGTTTCGCCGCCCCTGTTTGTGAAGATAATGTTAATATTGGCGCATACTCATAGTCATATTTAGTACTCAACTAAGTCGAAACTATTCTAAGTCACAACTAAAGCTATTCATAGTCGCCTTAGTTTCGACTTTTCTGGCTAAGTACCAACTTAAAATTTAGTTTCGGCTGCAGCTGCAACTAAGTCGTAACTAGGAAGAAGTATTTTATCAAATTAAGGGAAAAAGCGAAATAGATAAAGTATCTACGCGAATCGTGAAATTATCTTAAAAATGGCATATTAAAATATGCATAATAAATGCATATTTTTGCATATTTCGCATTTTTTGAATTTGTTTAGTACATATTACAATTCGAATAAAGCTACATCACAATTTTATAATTGGAATAATTTATATAAATTCTCAAATAATAAGTCAGTTTCACGGTAGTTCTTTTAAAGTAAATTTTTGCATAACATTTAGATATCTACTATTTGTATGTTTCACAGTATGCTTTCGATAAACATCGACTTCACATCACTACGGTTGTTCTGGCTATTTCACACAATTAACAAGAAAATGATACTCTATTCTTTTGCATAATTATGCAATGAAAATAAAAATTACATAAACGGATGATCAAACCATAATT
>NW_016160800.1:21912-35417 GCF_001687245.7 Rhagoletis zephyria | reverse complement strand
CCGATGAAATATGTAAAAATTAAGTTGGTAGAGGGTGATTTTGATAATATTGAATAATCTCCCATTAAAATTTACAAAGATCGATCCTTTTTAATCGGAAGATGAAATTAAATGCGTATTACAATTCGAATAAAGCTACATCACAATTTTATAATTGGAATAATTTATATAAATTCTCAAATAATAAGTCAGTTTCACGGTAGTTCTTTTAAAGTAAATTTTTGCATAACATTTAGATATCTACTATTTGTAATGCAATGAAAATAAAAATTACATAAACGGATGATCAAACTTGACATTATTTAATAAAAATGTAATTTTTCCAAAATATCGTAAAGAAAAATCGATACATTTTCACACTCGTTTTGCTATATCGTAAACTAAGTCGAAACTACTTAGTAGAAGTCTAAAATGCGTCTATGAATAGAAGTAAATTTTAAGTTGGTACTTAAATTTAAGTTGCAACTTTGTTAGTTTCGACATAGTTGCTGGACTATGAATACGCACCATTGATGTTAATATGATACTTTAAGCGGTATACCCATATGGGTATCAATACCATACCATATGGGTATCAATACCATACCATATGGGTATCAATAGTATCTTCACCAGCGTTGCCACTAACAATTTTTTTCCCCTACCAACTTTCTTCTCAAAAAGGACCAAAATCGTTTACAACCTACCAAATAAATTTCAATTACAAAAAAGCATTCTGAAAGCATACAATTCATTTATTTAAGATTAAATGTTTCGAATACGAAACATTTACATACATACATATATGTATAGGGCCTGAAAATCTATGCAAATACATGCTTTTCTTGGACTTAGGTAAAGCGAAATAGATAAAGTATCTACGCGAATCGTGAAATTATCTTAAAAATGGCATATTAAAATATGCATAATAAATGCATATTTTTGCATATTTCGCATTTTTTGAATTTGTTTAGTACATATTTTGCATTATATTTACGGTGACCATATTAACTAACGTAAAATAGAGGACATTTTTTTCAAAATGATTTGGGAATACGTACATACAACATGTATGATAAAGTACTTTACCCATATCGTAATTTAAATCAAATATTTACCAGTTAATTATATTATTTAATTGTACAAGTTCCCCTGCTGTAGCGAAAAATGAAGCCAAATCCTTTTTAAGGACTTCGTCACCCTTTGCTACCAAAATGCATTTCCATAATTCATACTGCAGGACGAAGCTAGCACACAGTGGTACAAAATTGAAATTGAATGTTCATAATTCAGGGGGTTTATTGTTTTCTTTCAATGGAACTGGAAACTCAGCGCGCAACACGATCCTCCTTTATAGATTGTACAAAGATTACTAATTATATATAAACCCTTAGGTGGGGGCGAAACAAACTGGCGAAGGTTTTCATTATATTTTGTAAGGGACATTTTTATTTTTCATATTCTGTGTTTAAAAATTTACCTATGTATGTAGAGCTGATTTAGAGGACAGTTTAAGAAATCACAGTATATACAGTAATTAACCTTTTTGAGTACTCCTCGGGGGTAAAATCTGATCAGGGTTGATAATGAGAAGGATCATGAATTTTGTTGATTCAGAGTTGTATACAAAATTATTCTGGTATGAAAGGGAGAATAAACCGTACTATGGCAGAGTGGCACAAGTCATGACTATTTAATATTGCCCGAAACTATTGCAAAAGTGTAAAAACATTGCAAATTTTTGTCTATTATTATAGATACTGGTATAGATTATCATAGTTCAGTGTATAATTTGTTATATTACACCGCACATGATAATGAACTGTTAAATGTTGAAAACGCTTGTAACTTGTAGATCACTCAAACTTAGGTGTGCTTAATGGACTGTCTGGGCGGATGTGCTGGCAGTCATTGGGATCTGTATAGCTATACAAACCTTGTTTTTTTTTTAAATAAAGACTTAAATATATTCGGAAATTTAGAATTTGGCTTGATAAATTCACAAAATTTACGGTTTTCATAAATAATTTAATCTTACAATGGACTTGTTTTATTTTAAAGTTACATTTAAGAAAACTCCATTTAATGCTATAATTACGATTTGAGTTTTCCAGCTTATAAAACACAAACGTTATTTATGTACTTAACTATTGATATTATTCTTCATTACGCATGAATATCAGCATACATTAAAGATGAATATTATACTTAGGCTGTGTGCGAGTTTACCTAAATTTTAGTACCTAAACTAATTTTCCACTGGGAATTTCCAGCACTGCTACAATTTAGGAAAACAGCTGCTAAAACTGTGCGAGTTCGTTCGACAACCTAAATGGTTTGTCTTGGAATTGTTGCTTTTAATAAGCATATCTATAAAATGAATAATTTTGCGGTAGCTTTGGGACTATTTAACAATATAATAAATTTGCAACAGAAAAGGAGAATGTTCCATCCTGGCATCTATAAAAGAATCAGTTTGCTCTTCTGACCCTGCGAAATAATATACATCCATCGAATTACACATATACTTATCTGAATGCAAAAATCAAATAAATTTATACTTACATCTTTCTGAATATTTTCTTTTTTGTGCCATAGCAATGATACAAGTTATTTAAAACATCAAAAAATCGTTCTTCACTTAATCGCTCGCTCAAATATATTTGACTGTTCAATTTAGGTTGAAAAGTATGCTCGCAGAAAATCTAAATTGTTCCTATTCACTGCGTTACCGACACTTTCCAGTGATTTAGGATTTTTCTCTATTTAGCAATTTAGACGTACTCGCGCACAGCCGTAAACCTACATTTTGTTTATAAATAAAACATAATTGTGTATATTTTATCCTCGAAATGTACTTTTTCTAATCGTGAGGCGAAATTCCCCACAGTAAGTATTGCCGTGCGCGCAAAACGAACACGCTGCACACAACCCAAAAGTACTCCTCGGGGACCAAATGGTGAAAAACTGCGAAAAGGTTTATTACTGTATATACTGTGTAAGAAATAAAGAACAAAAGCATTGGTACCTTTACGGATATTTAATTTTGTAAATTTGTTAGTTGGCAGTTTTACACAAACAAAATACACGTTAAACTCCTTGTGCCGAAGTACGGAGGTTAGTGTGAACACGGCTATAATTTATTTTCGATGTAGTTCGAAATCTATGGGGAAACATAAAAATGTTGGTTTTTTATGTTTCCGGACCACTCTGTAAACCATTGGAAACCAATTTTTAGTAACAATTTTATTCCAGAGCTTTTGGAGAAAAATCAAGAATTTGAAAAAATAAAGGAAATTGTTTTTTACAAAATGAATATACTCCAAGCGAACTGGACACTTTTAAGCATGCTGCAATTAATTCTGTGGATGTAGAACGCTCATTTTCTATGTATGTATAATAGACTGCATCACCAAAAAAAGTTACGGTTTTTCCGCCGGGATTACAAAATCTATTACAATTTAAGACGTCCACCAAAATATTTCGGAAAAATATTAAGATTTAAGCGAGCTGGACCGATTTGAAAACACCTCCAAAAATGGAGCTTTTATGAATAAAAATAGTTTCTTAAAAAACTTTTTGAAAAAAGTCCCCTCAGATGACAAAACAAATTAGGCTTAAAAATTCTGCATACAAATATTTAAAAATCTTTTCAACGGAATCGTAAGAAAGACATTTTTGATGCTGTTTTTTTTACTTTTTTCAAAGATTGATTTACGAAAAACTTAAATAACTGGGCCAAACCTATTCTGATTTAGACTTATGGGGTCTCGGTAGAAAGGTATTTTCCAACTATTTTTATTTATGTGCAAAAAAGTCATTCGTATCCCAATATTTTTTTTTAAATACCAACATATCTTAATTAAACTTTGAATGATATTCGTTCATCCTACCTATAAAAAGGGTGAGAAAATACCTTTCCAACGATATCTCAGAAGTCTAAGTCGGAAGAGTTTAGGCTCAGTTATTAAAGTTTTTTTATACCAATCTTTGAAAAAAGTTAAAAAACAGCATCAGAAATTTTATTACGATTCCGTTAAATTTTTTTTTTAATTTTTTAGAAATATTTTTATCCAAATTTTTTAAGCTTAAACCTTTTTGTCATTTGAAGGGACTTTTTCAAAAAAAATCTTTAAGAAACTATTTTTATTCATAAAAAGCCCCATCTTTGGAGGTATTTTCAAATTGGTCCAGCTCACTTAAATCTTAATATTTTTTCGAAATATTTTGGTGGACGTCTTAAAATATAATAGATTTTATAATTCCAATGGAAAAATAGTACCGATTTTTTTTTGTATGGGGAGTGATGCAGTCTAATTTATAAGAGCATTTACCATCGAACCAGGAAAATTTTCTTTTTGAGAATATGAAAAAATATTTCATTGTAGGCGCTAATGAGTAGCTAACTAAAGATTGAGTTAAATTATGTGATATTTATTTATTTTATTTTATTTATTTAAGGGGGAACAGTGGTTGTACATGTCAGACAATAATCTTTTAATAGTACATGAACTTAATTAAGTAACATATTATTGAATTCAACTAAAACTAAAATTAAGTGAGCTTACAACTAAAAAGAAGAATCACTTATATGTGAATTTTTTTATATATTTTTTTAAATATTTTTTCTTAAAATAAAATAAAATATGAAGCAGCTAGCGCTGTAACTAACTATTAAATTTTATAATTTATTATAAATTTAATACAACAAATAAATAAATAATAAAATATGAAGACTTCCAGAGAAGATAAATGAAGAGAAGAGAGAAAAGAAAGGAAAATTATTTATCACAATCGTACTCACTACATAGACTTGAAGTAATTAAGTATTATCGCCTTGTAGTTATTCAGTATAGATTTAACGGACTCGGGGATATTGTTCCAGAGTCTCACAGCGTAGATGAAGAACAATCTCGATGAGGCTAGATATGTATATTTAGGGACTATCAGGTTGTGGCGTCTACTGGATTTTGTTGGATTTAGCTTCATGGTCATCATGGTCAGAAATAAAGAATATTTGGTCGAATTTGAGAATGTGTTTCAGACTTGAAGAGCTAAAATAATCTAAGAGGCTAGGGTTTGAATTATTGGCAAATCTCGTCGGTGCAGTTTTGTTGACTATGGCAAGACCAGCCGCAGCTACATGGTTATATAATTTATCAGCATAAGTGTCATTTAGGAGGAGGTTCATATTAAAATCACCACAGATTACATAAAATTCATAGTCAAGTAGAAACATAGACAGTTCAACAAAAAATGGGTCCAACAAACAACACTTACGGGGATTATATACGCACGACACTAAAATGCTTGTTACACCATCAGAAACCTCAGCTATAATGAACTCAGTATTTGAGTTATGAGATTCGCCAGAAGACGTACTTTTAAAGATGATTTGCAATAAATTGCAACACCTCCCCCTCTTTGGGTACTGCGGTCATGGCGAAGAATATTGTAGCTTGGAATACTGTAGAAGAAGTCTGAAACAGTGGGGATAAACCAAGTTTCAGTGAAACAAATTACGTCAACAAAGGATCCCTCAAAGACATTCTTAACGTAGTCTAGTTTGTCGCCACTAAGGCTTCGCGCATTAAAATGCACCACATTAAGGCCCATCGACTGCTTACATAAAATGTCTAATAACATCTTATGGTTTCCACCAACACTGGAGGCGCTTTTGTTTGCTGGGTTTACTATCATTGAACTAATACGAAGAGAGACACCTACAAGTGCATGTATATATAAATTCGAAATGCAAATGAGTACGATTGTAATATTTCACAAGTCAGCACACACGAATAAAAAGACAAGACTGAATTTTTCTACATATATACATCCGTGTATTGAAATGTACGTATATTCTAAAAGCAAAATTTAATGAAATATTTTTTTGTACCTAAGTTTATTTATCTTTAAAAACTTCAATAAATGTATGAATCATCTGCAAGCTTATATAATGTTTTTTTACTGCATTTTTTTAATTAAAAACGCATTTTTTTTATTTTGCATGCATATTTTGAATTTTTTGTTGCATTTTTTAAGCACATATTTCTTATTTTTTAGTGCATGAAAATCCATGCCCTATATATGTACCTTGTATATTTTAAAATAAACAAGAAATAAATAAATGCAGATACAGGCTTAGGCACAGAGATGAGATCATTCAACATTTCTTGGTTGTATGAATTATATACATATGTACATGTTATGTACCAATAAGTTTAATTTCTTAAAAGTAAATTTAAATCATTCAAGTACACATGCAAATCTTTAACAGCTGACCACATATAGTGCGGGTCATTTTTGTTTACAAGTTCCTTGCATAAAATCATGCTATTGATACTGTCAATCTCAAATTTATTTCTTAGTTTAGTTTTCATCAAAGAAAGCGTTGAAAATTCGCGAGATGCATGAAGCTATTTTCATTCATTCCATTTTTAATAGAATAAACTTTTTCCCAAAAGATATCTATATCCAGATCGCTGGAAATACCAAGCTCACTTCTTCTTCTTCTTTATTGGCGCTGTAACCGCCTAAGCGATTTTGGCCGAGTCCAAAACAGCACGCCAGTCATTTCTCTTCTGTGCTAATTGACGCCAATTCGAAATGCCAAGTGAACCCAAGTCCTTCTCCACCTGGTCTTTCCAACGCAGAGGAGGCCTTCCGATTCCTGTTACCAGCATCGCGGCCCGCGTTGAATATTTTCATTCTTTCTGTCCATTCGAACGACATGGCGAAGCCTGCGGAGCCGCTGAATTTTAATTCGCTGCACTATGTCTCTATCGTTGTAAAGCTCATACAGCTCATCGTTAAATGGTCTGCGATATTCGCCATCACCAACGCGTAAAGGTCCGTAAATCTTTCGCAGAATCTTTCTCTCGAAAACTCCAAGAGCCGCCTCATCAGATGCTTTCATTGTCCATGCTTCCGCGCCATACACCAGCACAGGCATGATGAGTGACTTATAGAGTGTGATCTTTGTACGACGAGAGAGGACTTTACTTCTCAATTGCCTACTCAGCCCAAAGTAGCACTTGTTGGCAAGAGTGATTCTCCGTTGGATTTCAAGGCTAACATTATTATTGGTGTTAATGCTGGTTCCCAAATAAACGAGGAAGTCTACTTTTTCAAACTTGTAACTGTCAACAGTGACGTGGGTGCCAAGACGCGTATGCTCTGACTGTTTGTGTGCTGACAGGAGATACTTCGTTTTGTCCTCGTTCACCACCAGACCCATTCGCTTTGCTTCTCTATCCAATCCCGAGAAGGCAGAACAGACGTAGCCCTTGTGTTCAGAGTTCTGCGGCTCTTATTATCTTCTCCAACATCCGATAAAAGAAATCACATGAAAGGGAGTCCCCTTGTCTGAAACCTCGTTTGGTATCAAAGGGCTCGGAGAGGTCCTTCCCTTTTCTGACGGAGCTGGTGGTATTGCCCAAAGTCATTTTACACAGCCGTATTAGTTTCGCGGGGATACCAAATTCAGACATCGCGGCATAAAGGCAACTTCTCTTCGTGCTGTCGAAAGCGGCTTTGAAATCGACAAATAGATGGTGTGTGTCGATCCTATTCTCGCGGGTCTTTTCCAAGATTTGGCGTATTGTGAATACCTGATCTATGGTGGATTTTCCAGGCCTAAAGCCACACTGATAAGGTCCAATCAGCTCGTTGACGGTGGGCTTCAGTCTTTCGCACAATACGCTCGATAAGACCTTGTAACCTATGCTTAGAAGGCTGATTCCGCGGTAGTTGGCGCGTATGGCGGGGTCGCCTTTCTTGTGGATTGGGCAGAGCACACTTAAATTCCAGTCGTCGGGCATGCGTTCATCTGACCATATTCTGCATACGAGCTGATGCATGCACCTCATCAGCTCGTTGCCGCCGTACTTGAATAGCTGGGCTGGCAGGCCGTCAGCTCTAGCAGCTTTGTTGTTTTTCAGCCGCGTAACCGCTATTCGTACCTCGTCAGTCGGGCGGTGGGACAGCTTCTCCATCATCATCGACTGGGACTCGGGTTCGTTTTCTTCACTACTTTCAGCGCTGCTGACATTCAGTGGTTGTAAAAGTGTTCCCTTCATAATTTAAGTACGCTCTGGACATCAGTTACTAGGTCGCCATTGTTGTTATTACAGGAGTTCGCCCCGGTCTTGAAACCTTCCGTAAGTCGCCTAACCCTCTGGTAGAATTTTCGGGCGTTCTTCCTGTCGGCCAGCATCTCAAGCTCTTCGCACTCACGTATTTCGGCCTCTCTCTTCTTATTGCGGCAAATACGTCTCGCTTCCTTCTTCAGTTCCCTATAACGGTCCCACATGGCTCGCGTTGTGCCCGATCGCAGCGTGGCCCTGTAGGCGCAATCTTTTTACTCTGCGGCTTCTTGACATTCCTGNGCTCGCGTTGCGCCCGATCGCAGCGTGGCCCTGTAGGCGGCATCTTTTTTCTCTGCGGCTTCTTGACATTCCTCATCGTACCAGTTGTTCTTTCGGGCTCGCTGAAATCCAACTACTTCTTCGGCGACGGTACTTAATGATCGGGAAATGTGGTTCCACTGCTCGCGTATGTCGGATTGTTGAAGAGTGCTTTCAGAGAGCAGGTGTGTGAGTCGAGTGGCGAATAAATTGGCCGTCAGTGTGATTGCAGCTTTTTGACGTTAAGCTTTCCTTGCATTTTTGGGCGCACATTTTTTGCTGCAGAGAAACAGGTGCATCATAATAGTGGTCCGAGTCGATGCTTGGCCCTCGGAGTATACGTACGTCTAAAACGCTTTAAGCATGCCTTCCGTCTATCACAACATGATCGATTTGGTTTCTCGTTTTTCGATCTGGAGACAGCCATGTAGCTTGGTGGATGTTCTTATGCTGGAACCTAGTACTACATATTACCATATTTCGGGCCCCGGCGAAGTCGATCAGCCTCAGTCCGTTATCGGACGTTTCGTCGTGGAGGCTGAATTTTCCGACAGTGGCGCCAAAGATCCCTTCCTTGCCCACCTTGGCATTAAAATCGCCAAGCACGATTTTGACATCGTGTCGGGGGCAGCGCTCATATGTACGTTCCTACGTACGGCAGAAGAGATCCTTGGACGCCTCATCCTTCTCTTCCGTCGGGGCATGGGCGCAGATGAGCGAGATGTTGAAGAATCTAGCTTTGATGCGGATTGTGGCTAGACGTTCGTCCACCGGGGTGAACGCCAGTACTCGGCGACGGAGTCTCTCTCCTACCACGAATCCAACACCGAATTTGCGCTCCTTTACGTGGCAACTGTAGTAGACGTCGCAAGGCTTCACGCTTACTTTACCTTGCCCCGTCCATCGCATTTCTTGGATGGCGGTGATGTCAGCCTTTGTCTTCCCGAGGACATCAACCAGCCGGGCAGAGGCACCTTCCCCATTAAGGGTTAGGATATTTCAGGTGCATACCCTTAAATCATAATCCTTTATGCGTTTGCCGTGGCGGGGGGATTTTTTCCGGTGTAAGATGAGAAAAATAATAAAAATAATATCGAAGTATACTGCCGCCCAAAGTAAGAAAGTGGTTAACTACTTACATAGGAATCCCATTGCAGTTACGGCATTTATGATTTGGACGGCAGTATATTGAAGTATATAATTAATTTGGTAGTGTTATTGAATAAATGAATCAGAGAAAAACTTTAACAACGAAAATGCAAAATTTTATTCACTCAGTTTACCTAACAAATATTGAAAATATTGACACAATTCTCAGACTTTCGCCTTTCTGTCTTTAACTGAGGCAAAGGCTTTGATTATAGCATCGAAGTCAAGTTTCCTTGCTAACTCCTTTCCAAACATAATGTAGCCAATCCTGAAATTCGACTCTGGGTTGAACAAGAACGATGATAGTTTTTTATCCTCGATAGAACGCTGCCAAGGTTGGCCAGGAAGGGATCTTTGGAACGATCGTAAGAAAATTAAGCCTCCCCGATGAAACGTCAGACAATGGACTAAGGCTGATCGACTTCGCCGGGGCCAGAAACATAGAAGTATGTAGTACTAGTTTCAAACATAAAAACGTCCATTAGGCACCGTGGCTGTCTCCAAATAGAAAAACGAAAAACCAAAAAGATCAAGTTGTGACAGACGGAGGCAACGCTTCCAGTGTTTTACACTTACGTACACTCCAAGGCCCAAAAATCGACTCGGACCAATATATTGTTAAAGCCAAGATACGCGCGCGGCTCTGTGCAGCAAAAAATGTGCGCCCAAAACTGCAAGGAAAGCTTAACGTCGAAAAGCTGCAGTCACAAGAGACCGCCAATGCATTCGCAACTCGACTCTCTCACCTTGTCTCAGAGGGCACTCTCCAACCAACCGACATATGCGAGTAGTGGAACCACATCTCCCGCTAATTAAGTCCCACCGCCGAAGAGTTGTTGGATTTCAGCCAGCCCGAAAGAACAACTGGTTGCTTGGCCATGTCTTTCGCATGGACAACAACGCTCCACCTCTGAAAGTGTTCAACCCGGAACCCGCTGGTGGTATGATGGTATGGTGGGATGAGGGAGGCCACCACTGCGATGGAAGGACCAATTGGGGAAGAACTTGGCTTCACTTGGCATTAGCGTCAATTGGCACAGAAGAGGAGCGATTGGCGTGCTTTGTTGTACTCGGCTCTTCGGACATATCAGCAGGGTATTTTTTGCTAAATCAAGTGCTACAGTCTGGACGACTTCTTTCCCGATTTTAGAAAACAACCAACAAATGATCGCAGTAAACCCATTTTCAATTCCTACGATGAAACGTCGTAAAACAGTTGTGGACTTCTAGAGGAATTCCTGCGAGGAACTGGGTATAAATAATTTTTCCAAAAATTCATATCCGTTTCCCACAGTTTAATACTCAATAAAAGCTAAATAAAAATTGCTTAATACTACAACTCAACTGACAAAATCAGGGACCCAAAATAACCGTTATCACATTTTTCAAAAACAAAAAAGTCAAGGACAAAATATTGTTGCAGACAGGATTTTTTAAAGTTCTTGAGGTCCTCAGGACATTCTCTATAAAAATCCTTTGTCCCTTTATTTTCCTAACTTTTTGAAAAAAGTCCAATATAAACGGTTAAAAGTTGACTTTTATTTTTTCAGTCAAATAATAACGGTTAAAATGTGACTTCCATTTTTTCCGGCAAAAATAAAAGGCTTGGCTAAATACCGAAAGAGCCTTCAGTCTAAATAAAGTAAATTGGGTACCAATCGATTCGTCTCGACTTCTAGATTTTCGCTATTGGGCCTCTGCGATTAAACAAGCGACACAAACACTAGATGAAGTCTGATTCACTTAGGTATATGTGCAAAGATTAAGCATACTCGTACAAACTTTTCGTATAACAAAAAGCATTGCTAGAATATGAAATTACCATACGAATAACTGTATAACAATTCAATCGGTGTTGTTGGAATACTCACACTTTTACTTAGGTACTATTTTCGTGACAAGTCTTTCAGGTGCGACAACAGCTCTTGGTTCCTCCTACAGTCTGCACTGCACTACTACTTGGCTGGTGCCACTTTAGGGCATGCTCAGGTCTGCGACCACGCGAGATTTGAAGGGGAACTTCGGGGCCCGTGTTGCGCTGCTCGGTGCAGATCTCAACTGCGACGCCACCCACCACCACCACAGGGCGGCAACTACCTCAGCAGCGCACAAAGCCAATGGCGTCACGGCCACACACATCTCTCACACCCCGCATCACCACACGTCTCCCGTACCACACGAAGCTCCTTCAATTTAACTGTAACGGGCTACAAAGCAAGATCGAGGAGATAACCGTCTTCATGGGAAGGCATGGTATATTGATAGCTGCGGTCCAAGAGACGAAGTTGCACAGCAATTCAACATTGTGCCGGGTACAACGTGCACCGTCGCGAGCGAGATAATGGTGGGAGCGATTACATGTCTAAATAACACAGGTCAACTCAACACACACAAACTCAACACAGGAATTCAACACACACAAATTAAACACACACCAACTCAACACATATCAACTCAACACACACTTGTTCAACACATGTGGTGGGTGTTGTAATGATCGATATTTGACGGTCTTCTTTCTGCGTAGGCGGCCTTCGGCCGCACTTAGGGATTATAACCCTCACAAAGTAGAATTCTCTTTCTGTTTTACGAAGAAAAGGGGCTAACACCTTTTGCAGAGAACACCTTTCTGCGTAGGCGGCCTTCGGCCGCACTTAAGGATTATAACCCTCACAAAGTAGAATTCTCTTTATGTTTTGCGACGAAAAGAGGCTGAACACCTTTTGCAGAAACACCTTTCTGCGCGGGCGGCCTTCGGTCTCGCTTAGGGATTATAATCCTCACAAAGTAGAAGTAAGTTAGTGTTGAACGAGATTTTTCAGCATTGAAACTTGTTTTAACGGACTTACGTTATAATTTGTCCGTCCAAAATTTGGAAACAATTTGCCTTTTAATGCTAAATAACAATATTTTATAAAATAAATTATGAAAAGATTTTGTTTTTGAACGTTTTGAAATACAATCATTTGTTCTTTTTTTTGAAAATTGGGAGTAAAAAAGTTTTAATTTCGATCCGCTTGAATTGCAAATTAAAGATGTCAATGCTGATACTGAAGTTTTCATATGTCCTATGTGTTTAAATGATTTTAAATAACCAGTATAGTACGGACTTCTCGAAAACTAAAATTATTCAATCAATTCCTCATTATATTTGCTTACATAGAAAACATTCAAAGAAATACTCCACGGATCTTCATTAAGAATTGGCATTTAATATGTTGTTATCCCGGGCATCAAACGGCAGCTAGTTTTGGCCTCGTTTGCTGAGTCAGAACCGAACATCAACAAATTACATATTTTTGAAATCCAGAAGTCAAGACGAATCGATTGGTACCAAATTTACTTTATTTAGACCTAAGGTTTTTTTGTTATTTAGCTAAACCTTTTATTTTTGCCGGAAAAAATAAAAGTCACATTTTAACCGTTATTTTTTGACGGAAAAAATAAAAGTCAAATTATAACAGTAATATTTTTTGTCATAAAATAAAAGTCACAAAATAACTTTTTTCTCGAAACTTTTATTATAAAAGTCATAACCGGTTGGGTCCCTGGACAAAATAAATTGCTCGAAATTATATAAGATTTCACTTGTTTTGTGGTTTATCAGCTTCCTCAAGTGGGCACCGAATTTACCAACATTAATATTTTTCAATGATATTCAGGCAGCTCCAAGTTTTGTAGGCGAACAGTACACTGTGTAATTTTTGTTGCAAAATTCCAAATAGTTTTTTTTAATCAACAATTGAAAATTTTTGTAGTGTTTTGGAAATTTTTATTTTTCTTTGAAAGTAAGTGTCGGAATGAAAAAATATTTTGGGTGCAGATTTAAGAAACATTAAACTATACAATGAAATTATCTGCGTTACAATCATTTTTTGGTTTTCAATCATTCATTTCATTTCTATGAAAAATTTAACTTTTAAGCAATTTCTGCGCCTCGTGGACGAAAATTTTTAACAACAACTTATGTAA
>NW_016160800.1:13248-21887 GCF_001687245.7 Rhagoletis zephyria | reverse complement strand
AGACGTACGTATACTCCGAGGGCCAAGCATCGACTCGGACCACTATTATGATGCACCTGTTTCTCTGCAGCAAAAAATGTGCGCCCAAAAATGCAAGGAAAGCTTAACGTCAAAAAGCTGCAATCACACTGACGGCCAATTTATTCGCCACTCGACTCACACACCGCTCTCTGAAAGCACTCTTCAACAATCACGTCCAAAACGCTTGAAGCATGCCTTCCGTCTATCACAACATGATCGATTTGGTTTCTCGTTTTTCGATCTGGAGACAGCCATGTAGCTTGGCGGATGTTCTTATGCTGGTACCTAGTACTACATATTACCATGTTTCGGGCCCCGGCGAAGTCGACCAGCCTCAGTCCGTTTTCGGACGTTTCGTCGTGGAGGCTGAATTTTCCGACAGTGGCGCCAAAGATCCCTTCCTTGCCCACCTTGGCATTAAAATCGCCAAGCACGATTTTGACATCGTGTCGGGGGCAGCGCTCATATGTACGTTCCTACGTACGGCGCATGGGCGCAGATGAGCGAGAAGTTGAAGAATCTAGCTTTGATGCGGATTGTGGCTATACGTTCGTTCACCGGGGGAACGCCGGTACTCGGAGACGGAGTCTCTCTCCTACCACGAATCCAACACCGAATTTGCGCTCCTTTACGTGGCAACTGTAGTAGACGTCGCAAGGCTCCACGCTTACTTTTCCTTGCCCCGTCCATGACATTTCTTAGATGGCGGCGATGTCAGCTTTGTCTTCCCGAGGACATCAACCAGCCGGGCAGAGGCACCTTCCCCATTAAGGGTTAGGATATTTCAGGTGCATACCCTTAAATCATAATCCTTTATGCGTTTGCCGTGGTTACATAAGTTGTTGTTAAAAATTTTCGTCCACGAGGCGCAGAAATTGCTTAAAAGTTAAATTTTTCATAGAAATGAAATGAATGATTGAAAACCAAAAAATGATTGTAACGCAGATAATTTCATTGTATAGTTTAATGTTTCTTAAATCTGCACCCAAAATATTTTTTCATTCCGACACTTACTTTCAAAGAAAAATAAAAATTTCCAAAACACTACAAAAATTTTCAATTGTTGATTAAAAAAAACTATTTGGAATTTTGCAACAAAAATTACACAGTGTACTGTTCGCCTACAAAACTTGGAGCTGCCTGAATATCATTGAAAAATATTAATGTTGGTAAATTCGGTGCCCACTTGAGGAAGCTGATAAACCACAAAACAAGTGAAATCTTATATAATTTCGAGCAATTTATTTTGTCCAGGGACCCAACCGGTTATGACTTTTATAATAAAAGTTTCGAGAAAAAAGTTATTTTGTGACTTTTATTTTATGACAAAAAATATTACTGTTATAATTTGACTTTTATTTTTTCCGTCAAAAAATAACGGTTAAAATGTGACTTTTATTTTTTCCGGCAAAAATAAAAGGCTTAGCTAAATAACAAAAAAACCTTAGGTCTAAATAAAGTAAATTTGGTACCAATCGATTCGTCTTGACTTCTGGATTTCAAAAATATGTAATTTGTTGATGTTCGGTTCTGACTCAGCAAACGAGGCCAAAACTAGCTGCCGTTTGATGCCCGGGATAACAACATATTAAATGCCAATTCTTAATGAAGATCCGTGGAGTATTTCTTTGAATGTTTTCTATGTAAGCAAATATAATGAGGAATTGATTGNTTACAACACCCACCACATGTGTTGAACAAGTGTGTGTTGAGTTGATATGTGTTGAGTTGGTGTGTGTTTAATTTGTGTGTGTTGAATTCCTGTGTTGAGTTTGTGTGTGTTGAGTTGACCTGTGTTATTTAGACATGTAATCGCTCCCACCATTATCTCGCTCGCGACGGTGCACGTTGTACCCGGCACAATGTTGAATTGCTGTGCAACTTCGTCTCTTGGACCGCAGCTATCAATATACCATGCCTTCCCATGAAGACGGTTATCTCCTCGATCTTGCTTTGTAGCCCGTTACAGTTAAATTGAAGGAGCTTCGTGTGGTACGGGAGACGTGTGGTGATGCGGGGTGTGAGAGATGTGTGTGGCCGTGACGCCATTGGCTTTGTGCGCTGCTGAGGTAGTTGCCGCCCTGTGGTGGTGGTGGGTGGCGTCGCAGTTGAGATCTGCAACCGAGCAGCGCAACACGGGCCCCGAAGTTCCCCTTCAAATCTCGCGTGGTGCGCAGACCTGAGCATGCCCTAAAGTGGCACCAGCCAAGTAGTAGTGCAGTGCAGATTGTAGGAGGAACCAAGAGCTGTTGTCGCACCTGAAAGACTTGTCACGAAAATAGTACCTAAGTAAAAGTGTGAGTATTCCAACAACACCGATTGAATTGTTATACAGTTATTCGTATGGTAATTTCATATTCTAGCAATGCTTTTTGTTATACGAAAAGTTTGTACGAGTATGCTTAATCTTTGCACATATACCTAAGTGAATCAGACTTCATCTAGTGTTTGTGTCGCTTGTTTAATCGCAGAGGCCCAATAGCGAAAATCTAGAAGTCGAGACGAATCGATTGGTACCCAATTTACTTTATTTAGACTGAAGGCTCTTTCGGTATTTAGCCAAGCCTTTTATTTTTGCCGGAAAAAATGGAAGTCACATTTTAACCGTTATTATTTGACTGAAAAAATAAAAGTCAACTTTTAACCGTTTATATTGGACTTTTTTCAAAAAGTTAGGAAAATAAAGGGTACAAAGGATTTTTATAGAGAATGTCCTGAGGACCTCAAGAACTTTAAAAAATCCTGTCTGCAACAATATTTTGTCCTTGACTTTTTTGTTTTTGAAAAATGTGATAACGGTTATTTTGGGTCCCTGATTTTGTCAGTTGAGTTGTAGTTATTAAGCAATTTTTATTTAGCTTTTATTGAGTATTAAACTGTGGGAAACGGATATGAATTTTTGGAAAAATTATTTATACCCAGTTCCTCGCAGGAATTCCTCTAGAAGTCCACAACTGTTTTACGACGTTTCATCGTAGGAATTGAAAATGGGTTTACTGCGATCATTTGTTGGTTGTTTTCTAAAATCGGGAAAGAAGTCGTCCAGACTGTAGCACTTGATTTAGCAAAAAATACCCTGCTGATATGTCCGAAGAGCCGAGTACAACAAAGCACGCCAATCGCTCCTCTTCTGTGCCAATTGACGCTAATGCCAAGTGAAGCCAAGTTCTTCCCCAATTGGTCCTTCCATCGCAGTGGTGGCCTCCCTCATCCCACCATACCATCATACCACCAGCGGGTTCCGGGTTGAACACTTTCAGAGGTGGAGCGTTGTTGTCCATGCGAAAGACATGGCCAAGCAACCAGTTGTTCTTTCGGGCTGGCTGAAATCCAACAACTCTTCGGCGGTGGGACTTAATTAGCGGGAGATGTGGTTCCACTACTCGCATATGTCGGTTGGTTGGAGAGTGCCCTCTGAGACAAGGTGAGAGAGTCGAGTTGCGAATGCATTGGCGGTCTCTTGTGACTGCAGCTTTTCGACGTTAAGCTTTCCTTGCAGTTTTGGGCGCACATTTTTTGCTGCACAGAGCCGCGCGCGTATCTTGGCTTTAACAATATATTGGTCCGAGTCGATTTTTGGGCCTTGGAGTGTACGTAAGTGTAAAACACTGGAAGCGTTGCCTCCGTCTGTCACAACTTGATCTTTTTGGTTTTTCGTTTTTCTATTTGGAGACAGCCACGGTGCCTAATGGACGTTTTTATGTTTGAAACTAGTACTACATACTTCTATGTTTCTGGCCCCGGCGAAGTCGATCAGCCTTAGTCCATTGTCTGACGTTTCATCGGGGAGGCTTAATTTTCTTACGATCGTTCCAAAGATCCCTTCCTGGCCAACCTTGGCAGCGTTCTATCGAGGATAAAAAACTATCATCGTTCTTGTTCAACCCAGAGTCGAATTTCAGGATTGGCTACATTATGTTTGGAAAGGAGTTAGCAAGGAAACTTGACTTCGATGCTATAATCAAAGCCTTTGCCTCAGTTAAAGACAGAAAGGCGAAAGTCTGAGAATTGTGTCAATATTTTCAATATTTGTTAGGTAAACTGAGTGAATAAAATTTTGCATTTTCGTTGTTAAAGTTTTTCTCTGATTCATTTATTCAATAACACTACCAAATTAATTATATACTTCAATATACTGCCGTCCAAATCATAAATGCCGTAACTGCAATGGGATTCCTATGTAAGTAGTTAACCACTTTCTTACTTTGGGCGGCAGTATACTTCGATATTATTTTTATTATTTTTCTCATCTTACACCGGAAAAAATCCCCCCGGACTCCGATTGCCCCTCTATGACCCTGGAGTAGCCACAAGTTTATTCGTGTACTTACGGCCAAAACCTACCGAAAGAGTAGCCTCAAAACTTGTAAAATTTGAAAATTTTACTACTACGGAAAAGCATCATTGACTATTTTTTATTTCTTTAGCCAACTTCACTTTTTAACGCGCTGTTGAAGTCCGATTCTCCAACCGCTCAGCATTAATGCTGTGTTATTTTATTTGCTTCATACAAGTTAAGATTGGATACAATCTTAGGTATGAACTTGTTGCCAAAAGCACTATAGGTGTAAAAGCAAGTAAATACTTTAACCGCGTACTCAATACCAACCTAAGTACTTGCGAGAAAGATTCGAGTACAAATAGTACTCAGTACTTGAAGAAATATCGAGTATTTACTTGTATCGAAACATCACTACGAAAGTCGTAGGAGGGCTAACGCTAGGCGCACATTGCATCCGATAGGCCGACCGATTTCGTCCGAACTGATGCGCACACTTAACCAGATTATTTGCCGACCATATTTGTACACACAAATCTAGTTTTCATTACAATTTTGTAAGCAGTGAAATATTTTGATACATTTTAATTGACATACTCTAAACATGTGATTTTATATGTAATTTTTTTGCTTTTGCACCCAGTAAGTTAATTTTTCGCAGTCCATTTTGGAACTTTTCACCTGACATCGGACGAGAAAAGTAAACATGTTTAAATTTATCGTCACTGAGGGACGTTAACGGCCGATGTCGGTTCGGTTATCGATTTACGTGTGAGAGCGCTCATATAATCAAAAGTGTTTATTCATATCGCCCGCATATAGCCGATATCGGCCGAGCACAATTCGGCACGTGTCGACGTAAATGACATTCCCATTTATTTCCCAATTGAATGTGAAATAACACAAATTTGCTTTATTTCATTTCTCGTTAAGCCATAAGACCAACTTTTGAACTTAACAATTGAGTAATAAAGCAAAATAGTGCACATAGGTACTCACCTAGTTACATTTGACAAAAAGTAGTACATGAACAAGTTAAATGGACGGGTTTGTAAGTATACAATTTTTAAAGTGCCCAGCGACGCCCCGCGCCCCTCTCCTCCTTTCGAANTTTTTCGCAGTCCATTTTGGAACTTTTCACCTGACATCGGACGAGAAAAGTAAACATGTTTAAATTTATCGTCACTGAGGGACGTTAACGGCCGATGTCGGTTCGGTTATCGATTTACGTGTGAGAGCGCTCATATAATCAAAAGTGTTTATTCATATCGCCCGCATATAGCCGATATCGGCCGAGCACAATTCGGCACGTGTCGACGTAAATGACATTCCCATTTATTTCCCAATTGAATGTGAAATAACACAAATTTGCTTTATTTCATTTCTCGTTAAGCCATAAGACCAACTTTTGAACTTAACAATTGAGTAATAAAGCAAAATAGTGCACATAGGTACTCACCTAGTTACATTTGACAAAAAGTAGTACATGAACAAGTTAAATGGACGGGTTTGTAAGTATACAATTTTTAAAGTGCCCAGCGACGCCCCGCGCCCCTCTCCTCCTTTCGAAATCATGCACTACCGGCATTATAACCGTTTAGAAACAAGAATAACAATAAAATGACAATAGTTCACTTCTGAAGCTGCTTTTTAATGTCGGAGCAATGGGAATTATTGCGTATGGTGTTATTGCATGCCCCCCACCCATGGTAGAATTATACCAGATGAAGTACTATTAGAGTGCGAAGAAATACTTTGACACTGCCTTATTTGAAAATCTGCCTATAAAATGTGACTATAAGATAGCCGAATGTCAGAAAATAGAGCGAGAAAGCAGAAATTTTAACTGCAGATAAAACTCAAAACAATATTCTCTGTGCTATATGCTGCGAACAGGAACGGCAACTTTTGTTATTCCATGCCATGGCGGAATAATAAAAGGTGAAGTAATAAGAGCGAGAATAAAGATTTTGACACTGCCTTATTTGTAAAATTGAAGCCGAATGACAAAAAATAAAGCGAGAAAGCTGTTTTATTACTTCACCTGTTTATTGCGCCATGGTTCCATGCAAACATTTTAAGGTTTTCCAGCAATGTTTTTAACGTATTAAAAAGCATGAAGACGAAATTCATACAAAAGCGCTATGTCCAATTTGCCGATCAGTTATTAAAGACGACCCTTTTCCTATATTTTGTTACACTTTTCATAAGTAAAAATATTTTGTGTATATTACTTTCTTCATATGAATTACATCTCATAGCCCAAGAGCCCGCGACTGCCAGACCTTCGTTATTTTATAAAGGCTGAAAGCTTCTCTATGTATGCCCCCAACACAGGTAATAACAAACCCAGACTATTAAAATTGGATAGTGGTGGCTTTGGCAGGTACCAGGTAGTAAAGGTGTATAAAATACCACCTCAAATTCGTGATAATGTAAAGGTCAGTTTTTATATATTCTACTCGTAATAACATTAGAAACCACGTCGTTCATTGCCAGACACTTAGCATGGTTCCTACCCCTTGCCAGATAGCCTTAAACTTTGAAAAATTTAAGTTATACTTTCGTCATAGTATAAAAGCTGATTTTTATATATGTCACTTGGGGAACTATCAAAAGATGTTTCCTCACTTGCCAGACCGTTTCGATAGTTCCTTCATCTTGCCAGACGCTTTAAAGGCGTAGGTGCGAGCACGAAAAAACTGATAATAATTATACTTTGTTAGTTACTTATCGGAGACGGCGGTCCTTACAAGTTTAATTCCAATTTCTTACAAAAGCCAATGGCTATTAATAAAATTTATTAGAACTGTTCTTTTGCCAAAAAACAAGTTACTAACGATGAAAATCGATGAATAAACAAATAAGTTTTGAATGGTCAAATGAAAGTATGCAATCATTTTTTGTATGAAGTAGGAGCGGGCAATAATGTTACTCATACGCCATATCGTACATGGCCGTAATCGTATATACTCGTATATGGCGTATGAGTAACATTTTCTATGTTAAAGGTTTTTTTTTCATTCGCAATGCAAAATCCGTAATGTATGGTCCAAAATTAAGTATACGTGCCTCTGCGCTTTTTTCTGTAATTTTAGCGCTACTAAAGTGTAATAGGCAATCCAACCAAGAAATTATTTTATTGTAGCGAAATAAAAAGTAAACAAAACTAATACAAGTAAGATCTCAAATATGTGTGTATGTATTTTTGTATCAGGTATCAACGGCATAGCTGGAGGTAAATTGTCTGGAAGTACACTGGTCGATTTCTCTTTTTCACTTTTTTTCCAGAATTGAAACGTTCACAAGTGGAAAATTTTGTCATAAGTCCTGTGAATGCTTTATAGCATTCCCGGTGATAACCACTGTCTGTATATTCATCAGGCAAAATAACATCTTTATATTTAAGGTTATGTTTTTTTCTGGCTTTCAAAACAGTTTGACATTTTTTTAATGTCTCCTCAGAAAACCATATTTTTTTCTTATCACTTTTTTTTACAAACGGCACAAATTAAAACGTCTTCCATGGTAATATACTATTACAAATACAGAACCAACCGTGATACAAAAAAACAGCTACTTTTATTTAAAATTTTTGACGTTTAATACATTTTTTTAGTTTCATAAACTGTAAGCTTTATCATCGGACTTACTGCGCATTGCAAATTGCATAAACGAAATTTTTTCACATGCAGCAGTACAGTACAGTAGGCGCCTGGTGTTAGCAGACGCGCCTAAACATACCCAGAGAACATCAATGGTTTTGCAGAAAATGAACCCAATGGATGGCGCTGCAGCCGAAATGTATAGAAACCCCGTGTGGTTGGTTTGCTTTGGCCCTATGTTTAAGTTATACGAATTTAGTTTTCAGATGTCTAAATGAAGGATGGGACTAAGTTTGTAAAAGTGGTGAATTAACAAGGAAAGATCACCGTAGGTATATCAATTGCTTCATTTGAAAGATACTTAAGAGATCACACGCCTCAGTTAGCAATGTACCGGAAAACTTTTCATCCTATAGGCCAGCGAGGATTCTTGGCCCTCCTATAACAGAAAACGCACTTCTGTGCTCTTGAGTTTCCCTATAAGAACTTTTATTGGCATACGCATCGCACCAACGTTGTAGTTGCAAGATCATACAAAATGATTACGCATGCTTGACAGAGATCTCATAGGTGGAAATAAGACCATCGGTAAAGCTCATGACACCGAAAGGGATAGGTATTCCATATGGTATCACAGCGTTACTATTATTGGCCTATGTGTGAGGAGGATACTGCGCTTTAATGGTTTAAACTTAAATCAAAAATTTTGACTTTACAGACAAATTTTTTTTTTT
>NW_016160800.1:7104-13223 GCF_001687245.7 Rhagoletis zephyria | reverse complement strand
CAATTGTACAACAACAATATATTATATGAAACAAAATACTCGGCACATGCAATTAAGAATATCAAGTTAAATTAATCAAATCTACGGGAAATTTTGATGTTTTACTTATCCTTAAATTGTGCACCAGAAGTTTATTAACACTTTTTTTAATTTTTTACTTTAATAAGCGTAAACAGCTTTATCAAACACAAAATTTAAGCAGATCACAGAAAAACACAGCTTCACAGCTTGACGTTTGCGTGCATTCTTTTCATAAAATGACAATAGTTCACTTCTGAAGCTGCTTTTTAATGTCGGAGCAATGGGAATTATTGCGTATGGTGTTATTGCATGCCCCCCACCCATGGTAGAATTATACCAGGTGAAGTACTATTAGAGTGCGAAGAAATACTTTGACACTGCCTTATTTGAAAATCTGCCTATAAAATGTGACTATAAGATAGCCGAATGTCAGAAAATAGAGCGAGAAAGCAGAAATTTTAACTGCAGATAAAACTCAAAACAATATTCTCTGTGCTATATGCTGCGAACAGGAACGGCAACTTTTGTTATTCCATGCCATGGCGGAATAATAAAAGGTGAAGTAATAAGAGCGAGAATAAAGATTTTGACACTGCCTTATTTGTAAAATTGAAGCCGAATGACAAAAAATAAAGCGAGAAAGCTGTTTTATTACTTCACCTGTTTATTGCGCCATGGTTCCATGCAAACATTTTAAGGTTTTCCAGCAATGTTTTTAACGTATTAAAAAGCATGAAGACGAAATTCATACAAAAGCGCTATGTCCAATTTGCCGATCAGTTATTAAAGACGACCCTTTTCCTATATTTTGTTACACTTTTCATAAGTAAAAATATTTTGTGTATATTACTTTCTTCATATGAATTACATCTCATAGCCCAAGAGCCCGCACTGCCAGACCTTCGTTATTTTATAAAGGCTGAAAGCTTCTCTATGTATGCCCCCAACACAGGTAATAACAAACCCAGACTATTAAAATTTGGATAGTGGTGGCTTTGGCAGGTACCAGGTAGTAAAGGTGTATAAAATACCACCTCATCGTGATAAGTATAAAGGTCAGTTTTTATATATTTTACTCGTAATAACATTAGAAACCACGTCGTTCATTGCCAGACACTATAGCATGGTTCCTACCCCTTGCCAGATCAGCCTTAAACTTATGAAAAATTTAAGTTATACTTTCGTCATAGTATAAAAGCTGATTTTTATATATGTCACTTGGGGACTATCAAAAGATGTTTCCTCACTTGCCAGACCGTTTCGATAGTTCCTTCATCTTGCCAGACGCTTTAAAGGCGTAGGTGCGAGCAGAAAAAACTGATAAAATTATACTTTGTTAGTTACTTATCGGAGACGGCGGTCCTTACAAGTTGAATTCCAATTTCTTAGAAAAGCCAATGGCTATTAATAAAATTTATTAGAACTGTTCTTTTGCCAAAAAACAAGTTACTAACGATGAAAATCGATGAATAAACAAATAAGTTTTGAATGGTCAAATGAAAGTATGCAATCATTTTTTGTATGAAGTAGGAGCGGGCAATAATGTTACTCATACGCCATATCGTACATGGCCGTAATCGTATATACTCGTATATGGCGTATGAGTAACATTTTCTATGTTAAAGGTTTTTTTTTTCATTCGCAATGCAAAATCCGTAATGTATGGTCCAAAATTAAGTATACGTGCCTCTGCGCTTTTTTCTGTAATTTTAGCGCTACTAAAGTGTAATAGGCAATCCAACCAAGAAATTATTTTATTGTAGCGAAATAAAAAGTAAACAAAACTAATACAAGTAAGATCTCAAATATGTGTGTATGTATTTTTGTATCAGGTATCAACGGCATAGCTGGAGGTAAATTGTCTGGAAGTACACTGGTCGATTTCTCTTTTTCACTTTTTTTCCAGAATTGAAACGTTCACAAGTGGAAAATTTTGTCATAAGTCCTGTGAATGCTTTATAGCATTCCCGGTGATAACCACTGTCTGTATATTCATCAGGCAAAATAACATCTTTATATTTAAGGTTATGTTTTTTTCTGGCTTTCAAAACAGTTTGACATTTTTTTAATGTCTCCTCAGAAAACCATATTTTTTTCTTATCACTTTTTTTTACAAACGGCACAAATTAAAATGTCTTCCATGGTAATATACTATTACAAATACAGAACCAACCGTGATACAAAAAAACAGCTACTTTTATTTAAAATTTTTGACGTTTAATACATTTTTTTAGTTTCATAAACTGTAAGCTTTATCATCGGACTTACTGCGCTGGTAATATTAAAACAGTACATTGCAGATTTTTCTTGTCATATATGTGCATAATAATATTCTAATTCAAAATAAATTAGCGTACTTACGTGATTCGCACCAAAACAAAGCGCATACACATAATTTTTTCATAAAAATTAAGATATCTTGTGTCTCGGCGTTTTTTGGGTCATTTGAAAACTTGAAATTTTCCCTACAGTGTTATAAAAATAATTTTTCCCTCCTAAGGTAAACAATAAGTTTTCAATACAATATCGAAATTTTAATTAAATTTAATTTAAAAATACTTCGTAAGGCTCCAAAACATTATTGTTTAGGCGCGTCTGCTACCACGAGGCGCCTAAATACATGCTATGTACTGCTACATGTGCAAAAATTTCCTTTATGCAATTTAGGAAATTTTTGCACATGCACTTCTCAACTGCCAAGTAATTGAACTTTCTTAAGTTTCAATAAGATGGCACTTCAAAGTGTACTCTGCCTAGTCGGATGCATCCTCCGGACACTGCTTCCGGAGCATTCTGCGGACTCTGCATGGCTTACAACCATGCGGAGGTGGTAATAGTTGATTACCATTGGCCACAGTGCCTACCCACTACTTTTTGGTCCAATAAAAATTTTTTTTATATACATACATGCAAACATACTGGTCTCCCCTCTCACTGAGTTATTCATGGTCCTTCGAGCCGGATATTTGCGGCTTTTGTTATATCCACTAGACGACCAAGTCGTCTAGGGGGGCCGGTATGTTTAGGCGCGTCTGCTAACACCAGGCGCCTACTGTACTGTACTGCTGCATGTGAAAAAATTTCGTTTATGCAATTTAGGAAATTTTTGCACATGCACTTCTCAACTGCCAACTAATTGAACTTTCTTAAGTTTCAATAAGATGGCACTTCAAAGTATGCTCTGCCTAGTCGGATGCATCCTCCGGACACTGCTTCCGGAGCATTCTGCGGACTCTGCATGGCTTACAACCATGCGGAGGTGGTAATAGTTGATTACCATTGGCCACAGTGCCTACCCACTACTTTTTGGTGCAATAAATATTTTTTTTATATACATACATGTAAACATACTGGTCTCCCCTCTCACTGAGTTATTCAATTATTAATTAACTTATTAGATCTTATTTTATTGACATGGACATTTTACTCTAAAGATTTTTTTCTCAAATATACTCTTTTTATAGAATTTTAGTCTAATTTTATGTTTATATTTCTTATAAAATTTTGCAAAAAATAGGCTTAGTGGCATAGCGAATAGCCATTGGCTTTTCTAAGAAATTGGAATTCAACTTGTAAGGACCGCCGTCTCCGATAAGTAACTAACAAAGTATAATTTTTATCAGTTTTTTCATGCTCGCACCTACGCCTTTAAAGCGTCTGGCAAGATGAAGGAACTATCGAAACGGTCTGGCAAGTGAGGAAACATCTTTTGATAGTGCCCCAAGGACATATATAAAAATCAGCTTTTATACTATGACGAAAGTATAACTTAAATTTTTCATGGTTTAAGTGTGTCTGGCAGGGGGTAGGAACCATGCTATGTGTCTGGCGATGAACGACGTGGTTTCTAATGTTATTACGAGTAAAATATATAAAAACTGACCTTTATACTATCACGAGGTGGTATTTTATACACCTTTACTACCTGGTACCTGCCAAAGCCACCACTATCCAAATTTAATAGTCTGGGTTTGTTATTACCTGTGTTGGGGGCATACATAGAGAAGCTTTCAGCCTTTATAAAATAACGAAGGTCTGGCAGTTGCTGGCTCTTGCTCTATAATTTTTTGTTTATTTGTATTTTTGCAGTCACAAACGAGACGTCGTTTTAGGTATACCAAAATCGATATTGGCCATAAAATATCAGAAAAAGTTATTGAACGCAAAAACAGTAAAAAACTGCAACTTACGCCATTCTGACTTTCTGATAGGTAAATTTGGTAGGAGCATTTTTGTAATCTCCACACAAAATCATCCAACAGCAAAAATTGTGAGCAGTTTGCAAAACATGCAAAAACTTGCAGTCTTCGAAACAGCTGACAACTTTCACAGTTGCAATAGGTGGTTCAGTTGGTAATTTATTATCCGCTTGGTGCATTGTCCCCACTTTGGAATTTGGAATACTTTTGTATAGGAAAAATATTTTTCACATATAAATGAATTATCTCGGAATGAATAAGTTTTTTTCTAACAAATATTTTTGATCCCATATTATGACGCGTTCAATAATAAAAGAATCTCCTCCAAGCACCCTTCCTTGTTTCACAAAAATTAAGTAGATATAGCTACTAATGTGCCTTTTAAATTATCCCATTTTCGTTTTAACGATCAACTGACAAATTCGGTCAGAATCTTTCAGCATTATTATCTATTTTCGTATATTTCTGGGAAAAATATGGTACAGTTGAAACATTTTATAGGGCAGCCATAGTTGACGCACGGAAATTTAGAAAATTAGAGATTAATAGTAAATTAACTAAACTAAACTTTTCTTCCTTTCTTTTGTTTATTCCCGAACACAAGTGTGCGGTCAGCAGACTTTTTTACTGGTAAGTTTTCGCAGGTAAAATTTTTTCCAGCAGAAAGTGGCAGATTCCAGTGCCATTTTGCGCTCTCGATTTCCCCCACTTTGCAAGATTTTAGGTACGAGAGCACTGCTATTAACTTGTTTATTTCTATAAATTGGAATATTTTTGTGAAACTTCCATTCCGTTAAATGCAAAGGTATTTTTTTTTATTATTTTGATACTACTAGCACTTAGATAATAAGTATACCTTTTATGCTTTTGTTGATTACCCTGTCGTTTTGGTGGCCTTTTCAAACAATTGATTTGCACTTATGTTTTCCACCTTCGACACGCCATGTTTTATATCATGATTTTTATACAGAAAATCTAAAAACATATGTATATGTACAGTAAAACCCGCTTAAGTACCTCACGAAAAATGTCAGCTTTTTGAGGTACTTAGGCGGGTTCGGTACTTAAAAGAACCCGATTAAATACCGCGATGCGGGTACTTAAGCGAACATAATTATTGATGTAGTTACATCTTTTTGTTAACTTACATAAATATGTAATGTAATTATTGATGTAGTTACATATTTTTGTTAACTTACATAAATATGTAAATCCTTGAATAAAACATAAACATTTAATGAAGTATACGTATTTATTTCAGATTTTTCGATTCAAATACAGTTCATTCCCTAACAAATACCATGTGAACCTAAGCTTACGATTTTATAGATCACAAAGAAAAAAATTCATGAAAATTAAAATTTTTTTCAGATGTATTCTTTGAGTATACAGTTTTATAGCCCATTCTATTTTAGCGTAATAATGTGCAAGTTTACAGTGGCTAAAAATTACCGTGGATTTTTTATAATTTTTTTGCCGGAGGTGCGTATCGCTGCCCCTGAGATTCAAAATATGTAAATATTTTAAGGAATTTTAAAAGAGCACTTAAAAGAGGAAAATCATAAGTAAAATGGTGAATGGGGTACAAAAAATTGAGGTACTTAAGCGGGTTGGGTAAATAAGCGGGGAGGTACTTAAGAGAGAGATTTTCTTCAGATTATATTCAAAAATTCACATTGCCCAAAAATATTGGTTACTTAAGCGGGTTAGGTACTTAAGCGGTGGGTACTTAAGCGGGTTTCACTGTAACTATGTATGTATGGTCTTTTAAATGTTGGTATTTTCTCGGCTTATTTAGTACACTTTTTTTGGCCATTTGGTACAAAATTAAAAAACTCATTTATCATCCCTGGGGTAGCCTCGATGACTTTTGTGATCTCCTGAGAGCTGGAAGCTGCT
>NW_016160800.1:0-1359 GCF_001687245.7 Rhagoletis zephyria | reverse complement strand
TTTGAAGTCCACAAATAAATTCACCATCTCGACCCAATCAGTTCGTTGACGGTGGGCTTCAGTGTTTTACAACATACGCTCAACAAGACCTTATAACCTATGCTTATAAAGCTCAGCGGTAGTTGGCGCGTACGGCGGAGTAGCCTTTATTATGGATTGGGCGGATCGGTATAAGAGCTGATGAATGCACCTTATCAGCTCCTCACCGCCGCACGTGGACAGCTCCGCTGGCAGGTCATCAGGTCCAGCATCTTTGTTGTTTTTAAGACGTGCAATTACTATTCGTACCTCGCCATAAAACATCCACTTCGTCATCATTGAATGGGGGCTTGGGTTCGTCTTTTCCACAACTTTCAGTGACGCTACCATTCAGTGGGGTGGAAAAGTGTTCCCTCCAATTTATTTATGTACGTTCCTGACATCGGCCACTAGGTCCCCATAGTTGTTCTTACAAGAGTTCGCCCTGGATTTGAAACCTTCCCTAAGTCGCCTAACTGCCTGCTAGGGACATGGAATTTAAAGTTGGACAACAACAATTGTATAAGAGAACGGCGTCAACTATTAACAAGTAGCAAACTACCTACAAATATGACTGTTAGGGTGAGCCCAAAAACTATGGAACAAATCACTCAATACTCAAACAACCAAAAGTACTTTAATGACAAAACAAACTATAATAATCGACGAAAAAGTAAAAGCAAAACCTTGTTTGTTGATGCACCCGAGGTGAGGCCCAACCTAAAGGTTACGAACCCATTCGCAATACCACCCAAGCTGCCGGGGGTAACACTAACCCGGTGACTGGGCTTTGGGTGCGGGATGCTAAAAGCAAGGGGTAGGGAACACAATAGGGAGAAACTACCGAAAAATCTACTGGCCAAATACAGAGAAGAACAACACAGAGGGTAGTTAAGCTGTGGTCGTGGTGTGCGTCGATCACTAGGTGCTCCTGCGGTGCTACATCGTGGGTCTCAGTGCTGGTGTTGTTGTTGCCCGATCGATTGGCGCTGGCCCGTTAATTCTTAAAACGAATTGGGCGCTTTGGCGGTCGCCACCAAGGCACACACAAACAAACACCATGGACTTTGAAAAAGGTGACGCCCCTATTGTGGTTTTTCGTAGGGTTGCCAGATTTTCTATGCGGGAAATCAGTACGTTAGACTTTTTCATGCTAAAAAACTCAGTACTTTTCAGTACATTTTTATTTAAATCTAAATTATGAATGTAAGTACCAGACAATACTTAAAAACGCCAGAGTACTTGCTTTTAACAATATTTTGGTATATAAATAAAGCATAGTTTATAAAAAGTAAAAGTGTCATTCATTTTAACATGAGTGTACACATCATTGTACACAGA
>NW_016160799.1:38776-59243 GCF_001687245.7 Rhagoletis zephyria | reverse complement strand
TTCAACAATTACCTATGTTACTTCAGCAATTACAAAAACAAAAATCTGACATGGATAAGTCAGATGGTGGAAGTGGACCTAACATTGGGGGTAATGATCCTACTTTTGGAGGTAATGATCCAAACTTCGGAGGCAATGGACCTAACTTTAGAGGTAATGGGCCAAACTTTGGAGGTAATGGGCCCAACTTTGGAGGGAATAACCGTAACATTGGAGGAAATGGTCCCAACTTTGGAGGAAATGGTCCTAACTTTGGAGGAAATGGTCCTAACTTTGGAGGAAACGGTCCCAATTTCAGAGGAAACGGTCCCCCTTTCGGAGGAAATGGCCCCAATTTTGGAGGAAATCGTCAAAATTACGGAGGCAATGGTCCCAATAATGGACCAAACCGGCCGAATTTCGGAGGAAACGCACCAAACTTCCGTGGCAATGGTCCGAATTTTGGTGGCAACGGGCCTAATTTTGGCCCGAATGGACCCAATTTCAATAGGTTTGGGCCAAATGGTCCTAATTTCGGAGGAGGGAACGGCCCGAATTTCCGCGGAGATGGTCCGAACTTTAGAGGTGGCAATGGTCCGAATTTCGGTGGTGGTGGTGGTAATAATGGGGCAAATTTTAGCAGAATGGGTCCCAACGACGATCGACGTAATTTTGGCGGTAATAATAACATGGGCGATCGCGGAGGGCAGAATTCATTCCGAAGTGGTCCCGAGGATAATGAAAGACAAGGAGGCCCAGATGGTGGAAACGATGCTACAGGAACGGACAATTCGAATTCTTCATGGGTTGATGGGTATGTATAGAACTTTAACAAGTTTTATTTATTTCATTTTATTTACAATTATATAAAAGAAATGTGAGATCCGAATGAGTTAAATTTATCAAAGGCAGATAATATTAGCTTCACATGAAAAACGCTGGTTTGATAGATGATAATATTTTTGATGTGCCTTGTATGCATTTGTTTATAACATTAAAAAATTCTTTCTTCTTAAGTACATTATTTATTTATACGAAAATGAAACCGACATTTAAAATTTGCGAAAAATTGAAAATTAGTTTTTGCTAAGGAAACCGTTTAAAGCCAATCAGTTTAGTTGCCTTCTAAGATATCTAGTTCATCCTTTCATTGCATCCAGTTAGAGGGATCCCAATTTAATATAGAAAAATCAAAACATTATCTAAACTTAAACTTTATTTTCTTCTAATTGAAAATTCACTAATTGGCTTAAAGTGATTTGGCTTAATATCTGAATGGCAAAAAACTGTAGGTTTCTCCATTTGTCTAACAACATTAAGACGCACATCACAAATAGGACGCGAGAAGCTCTCACAAACGCTTAGCAAAAATGTAACCGCCGAATATTGATTTATCTTTTAGCGTAGCATAGTAAACACTTCAAAAAATACAAAAATAAAATCAATTCATATTTAGGGATCCTTTGGCAAAAAAAAAAAAAACAAAGTCTGCAAAAGATAATGCAAATCTACCTCAGCAAAAAAATATCTTCAAATTTACGCTTCTCGTTGTGAGATACCTAATTTTACATCGTACAAATAGTAGCACTACTACTATTAAGATTAGTGAGAGACTAGTACAATTCAACAAAAATTTTCCGTTCTGGATGATAGCTAAGTTTTATTTATTGGTTTTTATTAAATCAAAAAAACCTTTAACAAATAATTCCATTGGCTTTATCGGTTGACGAATTAAAAGAGCAGAAACCCATTTAATTATAGACTATATTGAAGGTTGATCACCTCAATTTGTGCCGTTTACAACAGAATATATTAAAAAAAGGTGTCTTCTTACCACAGTAAGATATTGACTTTCTGGATTATCGATTGCAACGCCCATTTCTTTTTTATTGCGACATCGGGCTGATTTCATTGATTTTCATTTAGATTTCCCAGAGATTTGAAGGAATAAATCTATGTTTAAATCTATACTTAAGTGTAGACTGGTGCTAGGTTATGCGGGCAGCTCTAAAAGAGAGTTGACTCGGAGGCCTCATAGGCCATTGTGCATATTTACAAGTGAAAAAAAGATTCGGAAGCTTTCGAGAAAAGCCCCTCAGCTGAGATCACCTTATTTCAATTACTACAAAAGCGCTTTAGATTATTCAAACGTTATATAAACACCAGAATTGATTAAATTGGATTTATATTTTGCAGGTTTTAATATTATTTTAATAACTTTAGTCGCGTTTAACCTAAGTGCTTCCTTTAAATCGCGGTTCACACAAGTGTTTAGTTGTGGATTTATTTTAAATATGTATTAACAATGTTTTTAACGTAAACGTTTTGTTTTTTTTTTATTATAAAAAAAAAAAATGTAGCGATTTTTGGATGCAGTTTACTTCTATTTGATACGTATCACAGGCCTTCCCCTTTAATTTCATATGGCAACATTCCGTCATATTGTATTTTAGGTTTCTTTTTGGGTTTTTTGCGATTTGCAGCTTTATTTTTAATTTTTCGTAAAAAGTTGCTGAATACAAATTTTTAGAGAATTTAATTCCCGCATTTTTTCTATAGAAGGTTTAAATAAAACACTTTTTATTGTAAATAATTAGTAAAAACTGTGAAATTTGTGAATTTTACATTGTCACGGTTTTCGCCATTTTTCAACAATTTCTGTTGAAAATACGTAACGTGTTCAAATCACGATCGGCAACGTAGCAAACATAGCCGATGTAAGGGAAAGGGGCTTAAAATTCATTTCCACATCACGTGAACCGGTACAGTTCGATGGCCAAAATTCTATAGAACGAATTACAAAGATTAAGGTCTTAAAATGATCACATTGAAAACAGTGTGGCCTTTGCAACGTTGCGTCTCAAATTTGGTGTCTTAAACTAACCGTGAAACCGGTGAACCCAACACTTAAAAAATAAATAGCAACAGCAGGAACTTAGAGCATAATTTTAAAAATTCATAATGGCGAATCCAATATGGCGGCCAAAAAATTAAAATCGATTCGGTCCACTTGAAACGATTTTTTCAAGGGTTCTTGAGGCCGCTTATTACTAATCTGAAGTCAGGTTGGAAAAATTCAAAATTTGTAAAGCAAAATCTAAATGGGTGCGTCGTCGTATGTGATCATTTTAAGACCTTAATCCTTATGAGAAGAAGAAAATAATTTCCAACGTAAAATAATCGTGTCGCCAGACGAAAAAAATAAAAGTCCCATATAATAATTAGGAGAAGGTGAAAAAGTTTTTAGTCTAACGATTTTCGTCTCGGGAGACGAAAACAACTTTTCCATTGTTCAATAATAATTATACAGCAATGTTTAATTTTATTTCTTATAATCGTTATAGTCTCTGGCTAAAGTCCAACATGGCGGAATTTTGCCATGAAATTTAGGGGCAAGACCATCCATGGATCCATGCCAAATAGAAGTAAACTGCATCAAAAAATTGCTACTATAATTTTTTTTTCTTCGTACCAATTTGATCTAAATTTTGCTGGGCTAAAAAATGCTTTAACCAAAACAACATATCGCTAGCTTAGAAAGAAAAGTTGCTAAGTCCCATTTTAAAAATTTTACAGGAGAGGAAAAAATCTTCCTATAGCCATTTTCTTTAACTATTTCGCAAGACTTTGAATCAAACATTTTGCGCGTTTAAAGCAAAGCAAAACTCCATAAGAATCAGAAGGATTCGATATTTATTAAAAGATGTCGTATTATTTTCGCCTTATCGGATTTGTGGTGCTTCTTTTGGACTTAGCAAATTTTCCTTTTATTGCTTATGAAGAGGAAAAAATAAAACAAGTACCTTTATAATTTTCGAAACGATGCCTTTTCAATTTCTCTAGCCTCCTATATCAAAATATGAGTTTTCATAAAAAGTGGACTTAGCAACTTTTCACTCTAAGCTAGCGATATGTATGTTTGTATGTAAATCTAAATTTCAAACTTTATACAGAATTTAGAAAATCTTCAAATTTTCATCAAAATTTCGAAACTTTTATTTTGAATCTATAGAAAATTTTTGGGTATGCGGTTTTATAGCCCATGAAATATGCAAGTTTCAAGTGTGTTAGTGAAAATCGTACAGTAATTTTTTTCCATTTTTTTTTTAAATATTTTTTATTTTAATTTTATTAACTTTTAATAACAATATGGTGTGAACTCCATGATAAAAACATAGTAAGGTAAAGCCGTTCTCTCAATTCATCGGCCATGATTTTTTTTTACGTTTGCCAGCATTTTAAAATCATATAAAATTGAGAGTAATAAAATGAATTGTTCAAAGTTGTTGTTGTTTGAGATTGAAAATGAGAATGTGTGTGTGCGTTTGTGTGTAAAATTTTAAATTTAAATTGCTTGCAAACGTCAAGAATTTGAAAAATTCCTCTCAGCGGTTCTACCTTCCTAGTTTTTTTTTATCATGGTTCACACTACAACAAAATCCATAAAACTGAAAGTTTCTAACTTTGTAGTATAATAAAGTGCAAATTTGAATTGCCCAGGACTTGCCGTTTCATAATAAACCAATAATAAACTAAAAAAAAATGTTAATAATTTCTAAAATATCCCGTCCTAATTTATATTTGGAAAATTTCTAAACATTCAGACAAAATTTCCATATTTTGATGAAAATTTGTTTAAGTTTTATAATTTTTGTATTAAGTTTGAAACTTTGATTTGTTTGGTTTTGTGTTGGCTGCAGCATAAAAAAAAAATTTATAAAAAAATAATAAAACCATTTTAACCTAAAAAACGTTGTTAATATTTAAAAAAAAAAACAACACGTGAGAAGAAGAACATTTTTCACTTGTAAGTATGCACGATGACATACATAGACCTATTGCCTGGTCCAGAACTGGTTCCTTATGCATATCTCTGCATGTCTCTAAACCATGATTAGAATCTTACCGTTTTCATAGCGACAAGTTAACTCCCGTCGCACAGTGATTCAAAACTGGAAAGGACTGTTCATAATTCATTGGAGTCTTCATTTTTGAACCAATTAGATTAATTTTTGTTTTTTAAAGAAGAAGCAGCAATCGCTCCTCCTGTTCTAGTTAATAAATGATACAAATTAAAAACTAATTGTAGGGTTCCCCCAAAACTATACAAAAACTCACAAGAAAAATTTGAAATGTTATAAAAAATGTTACCATAATGAAAACAGAGAAAATTTTGAGCTTTTAGAAAAATGTTTGGTATGCAGTTTTATATGTAGATCATTAAATTTTAGTATAATAACTTGCAAGTGGCAAGTGGCTATGAGGTTGCTTTGATTTTTTTTTATAATTTTTTTTGTTATATTATTAAAAATCAGAGCGAACTCTTAGCCGATTGCAACTTGCTGTTTTTATTATACTAACATTTAATGATCTATAAATTTGCATACCCAAATATTTCCAAAAACCAAAAAAAATGTTAATTTTGGTTAACATTGGGCCGTTTGCATAAAAACTTAGCAATTGCTTTTACTTAAAATTTCAAACCTTTCACTTAAATTTATTTGAACAAATCGAGTAAATGATCTGAAATTTAGGAATCAACTAGTTTTTATTACATAACATATATTAACTGAAACAGGAGAATCAATTTTCTCAAAATTGCTACTTTTTCTGCACTTCGCACTAAGAAATAGAATGTAATCAAGTAATAATCAATTAAAAATTAAAAAATGAGGTAACTGGTCTCTTGCAAATTTTATAAGCTTTCATTCAAAAAAAAAAAAAAAATGAATCAAATTGATTGAAAAATGAAGGCTCCAGTGAATTATGAACACTAAATGCCAGATTTGAACCCACTGTGCGTCTCCAGTATTTTTTCGATTTCCAAAGAACGCAAATAACAGTTAATCAGACATAAAAGTTCACTCACGTGGCTTGCATATGCTAGGCTCTTAATGGGAAATGTTCTCACTCAGACAAGGCAACAGTCGAGGCAACATGCCCTGGTTGTCTCAACGGTTGCCTCGTGTGTAGTCAGCATTAGAGTTTGAAATCAAACCAAATAGAAACTCAAACAAGTAATTTTTAGCAAAAAGCAAAACCGACTTCAATTCTCACATAAAAATGGAAGAGCATCGTTAAATTCTTCATGATCATTTGTTATTTTTTGGTTGATTCAAGATGTTTACATATGTCTTATCCACACGTTTGTTAGTTTTAGAAAGAAAATAATATTCGCACTGAGATCCACTTTCCCATGGAACCCCCATGGAAAACCGGTTTATTTACGAAGTTTACAGTTACGAAGCAGTTATGCGTTTAGATGAATACCCTGTATGTTTTTATTTAATTTTTTTGTTGTAGTATGAACTTAAGAAAGAATTATAGGAAAAAAATTAAAATTGTTGAATATATTTTGAGAAATTCCCTGTGCCAAAAATTTTTGCCATGTAGAANTAAATATTCAAGTTGCATTAAAAATATGTTCTCAATGAGTTTTTCCATTTCGTTTATATTTTTTAAAACTGCATTTATTGAAGAAAATATTTGTAAATTAAAATTTGTTAGATCTTTTCTGTTTTTGACTTACAGCAACATATGTATGTCACAGCGCGCACAGAAAAGATCTAACAATTTTTATTTTTACAAATATTTTCCTCAGTAAATGCAGTTTTCGAAAATACAAACTAAATGGGAAAAACTCATTGAGAACATATTTTTAATGCAACTTGAATATTTATCATGTTTGAATTAAATTTTTTTTTTCTAAATTATAAAAATATATATTTTTTTAAAGCTCTAATGTCACTACGCTTACAAAAAAAAATTTCTTCAACTTTCGTCAAATACTTTAAGAGAAAATGAGTTTTGAAAAAAAGATTGCTTAAAAATATATTTGCTTATAAAAACTTTACAAATTAAAATTTTTCAAATTCTCAGAATCCCTTTCACATCTATAACCCTCTCTACCCATAAATTTCCACGCAAAACTTCGAACTTGACTGAAATCCGAGGTCCAGTTGAGAAATTTTCAACCGTATATGTATGTATGTCTTAACTTTCAATTTCGCTCAGACATTTATTTTATCAATTTTTTCCTCTTTTTTGAAAAGTACTTAAGCCGGGACATGAAAACTTTAGTAGGCCATAAAATATAAATACGAGCTAACTTTTCTTTCTTTCAGAATATGTTGACAAAGTCCGGACTAATTTCGGCTGTCGCACAGTGATATTTAATGTTTATTAACTTTTATGAGAGTGTAGATTGTTATCTCAAAAAAACCATGTAAGTCAATATTTCGAGCTCTGTACAAAAATTAGACAAATTCGACAAAGATTAATCAACATTTTGAGATTTTTAATTAGTTTTCTTAGAAGCATTCTGACTATTCATGTACATTTGTACACATTTTAAGCAGCTAGGACTTACCGTTGATTATTGGCAATTCTTTTTTTTTGTGGAAGATGTTGCTCATTTTCTCCATACAAAAAACATTGTCGAACATAGGCTGACCTCCAAAACGTACCAATACAATGTTTGGATACTGTTCTACATATACATTGCATATTTTGAATATTTAGTAAAACAATGATCACCATTTCGGTATTTTCCATTTTTAAAATCCAAATGGTAACTAAAACCAAACGGAGCATCAACTTCGTTTTTGATGCGCTGATTACTCTGGCGATACGTTTCGATAACTTTTCGGATGCGCTTCGGCAAAGTATACATTGCCAAACAATTGTAGTTTGGCGTTATGGAACATTAAACTTTGTACGTATGCAATGCAAATGACGTTTTGGAAGTCAGCCATACTTTGCATGGAAGAAATGCGCGAGCAAAAAAATTGCAAAAAATCAACGGCAAGTCTTAGCTACTTCAATCTTGTAACTTATACTAAAATTTAATGGCCTACAATACTGCATAATTAAAAAGTTGAAAGTTTTGATCAACATTTTTCAAAACTCGTTGAATTCTTATGGGTGTTCTACAAAGTTTTAAATTTTGATCTACATGTTTTTTAGATAGTAAGCTACGTGTATTTATATTATATAAAAAAATACTAAACATTTTTTAAACAAAGAAAAGTAGCCCATTATAGCTAAAATGTCTTTTCCCTATTTAGATTCTCGCCACCGTATGTACAATTGCATACATCCCCGAACTTCGTATTTCGAATTTTGCCAATTTACGATAAAAAAAATTATTTAAAAGTACATAAACTACACCTCGTTGTGAGCCAAAAAATTAAAATTTTGTCAATTCTAGACAAATTTCTGTTTTATTTTATACGCACGTTATTCTAAATTGCACGGAGTTTTTAAAATAATTTTTTTGAATAAACTTTGAAATATTAAACTCCTCTATATAAAATCCTGACGTCAGACAGAAAACTAAAAGTGCAGTTTTTGCTATATTTGACCCCTAGTTACGGCAGTATATTGACTTTTTCGTGAGTTTTGAAATTTGTTGGCTTTTGTCGCGCGGTGTATTGAAGAAGTGTTGAAATTAAGAAAGTGATAACTGTTATTTGCTATATCTGCGGTTAAGAGATGAACGAGCCTTATTAATTCCCACTAAAAAATTAAAAATTTGTTTCAATAGCGCATCCATCAGCCCGCCATTATTTTAAAAATGTTTCTAAAATGTAAACTAGGCGAAATAGAATACAAACGAGTACCCACAAAATAAAACGTTTCTGAGAAATGTAGAACAAGAATCCAACTTTTTTGAAATGTTGTTAAATTCAACATTCGGAAAAGTGAAGAATCAAAACGAAAGGTAGAAATAAAAACAAGCTTTTGTATTAGAGTTAAAATACCCAATTGCTTTTTCTTCTAACCAAAACACTAATAGTTATAGTGGATTCATAAAGCATAAAACTTACATGTAATTGTAAATATGAAATGAGGTACGAACAGAATGTGGGCATTGTAATTAAGTAACTATATTAAATGTGATTTCTTTAATTGTAATAATATATGAATTATAATGTTTTTTTAAAGTCAATCCAGGAGGTTATTGTTTGCAATTTTGTGTGTAAAAGTAAAAAAATATTCGCAATCACCACAAATATAATTACTCTAATTACAATGCCTATGAGTGCGAGAACATGCCAACCCATTCTTTGCCCTCTGTAAATCGTTGACTACGAAAGCAAGCAACCGTCTCTTCGGTCTCACAAATCTAAGTGTAAAGTGTTAAATAAATACACAACTATCAAGTTAGCAAAATAGTGTATAATCACATTGATAAAACTGTTAATACTGGAATTTCTATTCCATTCCTTCTCTTTTCATTGCCCCTTGAAAACCCGCATTATATAAACGTATACAAAACGAAAATGTGTGAACAATCTGCAACTCGTCGCTCCATTATACAAATCAATATTGATCCACTATATGAAATACATTATTTAGTGGTGGTAATAAGAAGCCTAATTTTAATAAAAGACAGAGGAATCCCAAGTCTGGAAACCGCAATTAGAGCACATAATCTACTACATACCATACCAGTTGATGATAGTTGTTTGCATTAGACTTAAGTTGTCGCTAAAACAGTTGAGATTTTTAAACTTAAATCGACGAGTAAAAATTATAACAAAACAACAAAACATATTTACACTTACGAGTTACAGGTGTTTTCGAACTCTTAATTGCTAGTTAAACAACTTTTGATTTTTTACTATATGTAATGTGTGTGTGTCGCTGTTGTCAAAATACAATGAATTAGCTGCAATAGTTGCCGACTTTGTTCTATGTGCCGGTGCAGGTCTGTTACTGTTTAAAAACAGTCCAACATGTGACATGTGACCACCGAGTAATATAGAAAAGTTGCTGATGCCGCCGCAATTCTTATGTATGATGCAACAGTTGACCAGCTCGCCGATAACTATTGGATTTATAGACATAATCTTCATACATACTACTACTATATGCTTACAACAACATACCCTATTAAAAGGTATAGAATAAAAGTTTGAATTTCATCAACACAACTGCTTGAATTTATTTACAAACCAAATCGAAAGGGTCAAGGCGGCGGGGCAATTTTGTTTTTTCTCTAAACATTACTACGTGGTATGCGCGGTAGTACACTAGCTTATAATGACTTTGTTCAAATAACGGCATAGCGGATTCGAGATATATTGTACTATACATACATAGTTACTTCAATACCAAAGTGCCTAATTTAAACCTTTTGCGCAAATAGTATACACTCAGTTGCATAATTATAAATCCAGTAAAAATGTCTTTGAAACAACTGTCACAAGCAAGATGGGGGAAAACCTACTTCTGTGACTTTTGATGTTAATGGCTCTCTTGAAATAGAGTATATTTTTTTTAATCATAACTTAATTTAAAGAAAGTGAAAAAATCTAAAAATAACTTGTTGCAAAACTACATATACATAAATACAAAAATTAAATCCTAATGAAATTAGAAAAAACATGCAAATATGTCTTTCTAATACTCTATTTGTGCTTCTATGACTTTAAGTGATTGAAATATGGACTCACTCATACTTAAATAAACTCTAAAGCAGCATACAGTTTGTGGCACACTTGCATAATCACCAATTTAAACTGTCCTTGCTTGTATTCCCCACATATTCTCCATTTGGTGGAAGTTAGGAGAGCACAATCGTCCAAATATTGTTAGTTTGCAACATAATTTGCAAGAAATTATCCAACAAACATTTAGGTTTGGGAACGATTAGAAACCGATTAGAATTCGAATGCGTTTCTCTGTGGGAGAAGGTTAGAAGACGATTAGATAAACTGTCGAGAATTATAGCATTCTCTACAAAAAGGGGACTTAGTTCTCGATATCGAGAAAAAGGTTAGATATTAAATCGCATTCTAACGTTGAATTCTAATCGGTTTCTAATGTCTAGTGGTTTTCTAATCATTCTCTCAATCGAATTTTAACATAGTTCTCTAACCTGCGGAAAACATTAGAGTACTACATTAGAATTCTAATGTAAAACAAAAAGGTTTATCTAATGTTAGAGACTGTGTTTGCTGGGTAATCTTTTTCAGGCGAAAAGATATTGATTGCATACTAGAATGATTTATGGAAAGAATGACACATTTTTCCCGGCAGAACTTTGGCCTTCTTGAGATTCAAGAGGCCTCCCACTGCTTTGCTTTCTCTTTCTTTAAGGTTCATATCAAATATGTTTTATTGCAATCTAAAATGCATTTTTAAATTAATTTGTAATGCTAAATAACATAAGCTTATACTTTTGCGTAAATCGTAATTAGAAAAAGCCCTTCTAGAATCCAGACAGGGAAGCATTTTCCTCTTACCTTCTTGGGTAGGTCCTTCAGAATGGCTTCACTTAAAAAGGCCTACCTAAATTATCTTCTGGGATGTGTGCGGAGTATTAGCAAGGACAGTTCATGCTGATAATCGTTTATTTGAAAACGTGTATGCTGCTTTAGAGTCCCCGCACACTGCAGACTTTATCGGCCGACGATTTAGTCGGGCTCTCTTAAAATACATGCATCTTGCATGGATGTGCGCACACTTCACCAACTTAATCGTGCCCGACTAAATAGTTTGCAGTGCAGGCCGATTGCGTTCAAACTAGAAAGTCTGCCAACTATCGGTCGACTGCTTGATCAGCAAGGCGCTCTTCTACGTGCGTACACTGCAGACTTTTTATCAGCCACCAACTCATCGATAAGGGCTGCCATCTTAGCATAACATTTCAAAGAATGTGCTATAAAAAGAGCATTAAAAAAATACGTATGCAAAATAAATGTGCAATAATATGGTATTTGTCCCTGAAAATTTGTATTTTATAGTTGCTCGTGCTTGTGGCCGAAACTCAGGTGCTACTAATTATAGGCCTACCTAAGAAGTTGGCAGCCCTGACGTCGATATTCTAGCAATTGCCACCGATTTACAGCCTTATTATGTATCACGAACGATAGGCAACACGAACGATTCGTTTGCAGAGGAATGCTTCAAAAATTAGTCCGGCGGCATCATTCTAGCCGGTTTAAACGCAACCGAGACGATTGCAACGTAATTGATGAAAAGTTAGACGAAAACGACCGATAGAGTAATAAACTCGCAATCAGAGACGTTATCGTCTGCAGACGAATCGTTCGTAATACATAATAAGGCAGTGAGGCCAACCCGACTATTTAGTTTGGTCAGAGTAGGCACCTACGTACATCCCAACCCGATTAGATGGTTGCTGGTCTTCAGTATGCGGGGGGCTCTTAGGGAAGACATTTTATTTAAGTTAAGTTATCGATATTAACAAAATGTACCAAGTAAAAGTCACAGAAGAAAGTTTTCCCCTATCTTGCTTGTGACGGATGTTTCAAAGACATTTGTACTGGATTTCTAAATAAGGCAAAAACATAACCTGAAATAAAAGCGTTGTAAAATTACATACAACCATACATTTATGTACTATATTTAACTCAAGCGCAATTCAAACTAAATCAAAAAGCAAATCAGTGAAACCCAGACGCAATTTAAATTAATCTAAACGCAAAATAAATAAACCGGAACGCCGAACCGGAACCGAATGATCGGTATTCGAAAAACTTACAAATTCTACATGCAACTTTTATAAATTTTGCTGATTTTTATTTCGTTTTGCGGATCTTTTTCCTTCTAAAAACTTTTCAATTAGTACAAGAAAAATAAATAAAATTTGGCAGAACTGCTTTTCGAATTTGCCCAACACCGAACATTCATCTTATATTTCGAGGAAGAATGCGTTCGGTTGATTTTATTTGCGTTTTGTTAATTTGATTCGCGTTTTGTTAATTTGATTTAAATTTGCGTTAAATAAATGTGCGAATTCTATATGAAGCCGTGAAAACAGAAGTCACCTAACCCAAACTTTATATTTTGTACTTAACTACTTTAAATAGTTTCAAATGTTCAATTTTAAAATAAATTCGCTTATTCCTTAATTTTAAGCTACATAGCAGAAATAAGAGATTTTTATTTTATAATTTACCTCGTNACTCTTAAAAAAGTCGAGTACTTATTAATGTACATATGTGAAAAGCTGGAATCATAATTGAGTACAAGAATCAATTAAGTGCTTGAAATTGAGTAAATTCGATGCCAAACACTTGTGTGAACTTTTGGAGAATCAGACCAAAACTAGCAAAAAATTAAAAAAAAATCCCTGTTGGATCTCTGGTAAAGATGATCTGAACCAAAATGTTTTTAGTTAGATCGGAATTCGTTCGTATGTCTTTACTTTGTCTCATTTTGCAGGATAATAAATTCTAAAGAAAGGAATACGATTTTTATGTGTAAAGCAAAACGAAAAATTCGATTTTTTTATTCACATCATTAGCTACAATGCCGTCAACGCAAGATAAGGATTCGATTGAACCAACTCCAGCATAGTATTCACTTTGATTTCGTCATTTAAAATACAAAAATNACATTCTAAAGAAAGGAATACGATTTTTATGTGTAAAGCAAAACGAAAAATCCGATTTTTTTATTCACATCATTAGCTACAATGCCGTCAACGCAAGAATAAGGATTCGATTGAACCAACTCCAGCATAGTATTCACTTTGGTTTCGTCATTTAAAATACAAAAATACAATACGGGTCTTTCCTTAAACTCGTAAAAGCCTCGTAAAGCTCGTAAATTTACGAGCCTCGTAAAAGAACTGTCAAAATTTGTATGGAGCTCTATTTACGAGCTCCTCGTAAATTTACGAGGTAAATTTGGTGCGCAAACGATCTCCTAAACTTCAGTGTTGCCGAGGGGCCGAAATTTTTATACTAAAATGTATAACAAAATCACGAAAATAAATGCAGTCAGAAAAAAAAAAATTATTAAAAATCAACGCAATTCTTTAGCAATTTAAAGCTTGCACATTATTACCCTGGAATTTAAACTCCTTACTCAAATAATTCTAAAACATCTGAGCAAAAAATTGAAAATTACGCTGAAATTTTGCAGGTTTTTGATAATTTTTGCACATTTGAGAGATCCGAGTTATTTATTACTTTTTTCTTGTTTAATTTTAGAGATTTATTATATTTGATTTTTTTGCGTTTTTAATTTAATTTTATCATTTTTATAGTTTATTGTTTTAAAAAGGAGATTATTTTTTTTTTAATTTTATTTAATTTTTAGAAACTGTTTGCCAAAAGACAAACAATACCGCTAACTGGCAAATTCTGGCATCTGTCTTCCAACTCACCGCAGTCTTGCGAAATACAAAAGTCTTTCGTATGACAATTGTTTATCCTGGTAAATCTTTTAAAAGCTATTTTCTGTATTTCGAAAGATTAATATTGAAAGATCTGTTAACAAGGAGGTCTTAGCATTATTTTGTTCATCTTTTATTAATAAGTTTTCTAAAAACAACGAAAAAAATCATTCTTAAAAAAAAAACATAAAAATTTGAGAAAATTAAAAAATAGTTAAAAATGTTTCTAAACATTAAATGATGTTAAAAAAATATTAATCTTTTAAACAATAATTTTTAAAAATTAAAAGAAAAAAAAAATAAACTAAAAGAGGAAAAAATTCGTTTGTCAAAGATTTGAACTCAGATCTCTCGAATGACACGCCAGTGTTCTGCTCACTGGACCTTTGCGACTGTTGCAACATTGTTATCGAAATAGAAATTTATTGAAAATAAACAAAAAGTTGCTCGGAATCTCACGCACTAAAAAATCGATAATATGCGGCATGCGCAAGTAAAATACGCAATTAAAAATATTTTACTAATATTTTATTGCCAGTGTCGCTGGAAAAATCGAAATAGTTCTAATCTGGCCACACCCACAGTCATCGCGTAGCCCGGTCGTCGCCAAAATAATTATCTACATAAGAGCACGTGTTAAAATAATTTGACAGCTGTGATCCGTAGCTCGTCGTTTTCATTGTGTTCGGGCTATAATAGTGGTTCAGATGAATGGTTGCTTGGTTTAAGTGGATTGCCGCCACTCTAGTGACAAGCAATTAGCAATTATGTCATTTTGATTCCACAACTAGTGTAACCCACAGCCATTTGGCGGCTTTAATGAATTCCGGTACGTCAAACAGAGAGAGGCAGCTGCACTCGTAAAACATCCTGCAGGAATGGCTTGCCGAGTGTCTTGAGCTTCATCCTTGCGTGGGCTGTGCGAGTGGCACAGGAAGTGTTCGACTGTCTCTTTTGAGCCAGGGTCATCGCAACTGCGACAGAACCTGTTGAAGGGCAATCGCAATCCTTTCGGCATTTACCCCAAAGGGCCAGTGCCCTGTGCAATTCTGTCTTCTCTGCTCATTCCTAAAAGAGCTTTGGTTTTAAGTAGGTCAAAGGACACGCAAAACTGCCGCGTGGGACACATTCAGTGCGGAGCCGCACCTTACTAGTTCGTCCGCTGCCTTGTTTCCGTAAATGTACCTATGTATGTTCCATGTAAGGTTCTTTCGTATTGATCAGGGAGCTCTCTCCTACAGTGCTCCACTAGTTGAGATCTAACAGGGGTAGAAGAGAGTGCCTTACTGGTCGCACTTGGCTATCCAAGAATATATTCAGATGAATATTTGGGAAAGGTTAGGGTAGGTTATATTGGCCGGCCGAAGCCACACAAAGACCAGTAGGTCCATTTAGAAGAAGATCAAGTCCAGTTTCGGGGATTCTGTCTAGTCCATCGAAGCTGTTTGCTCCCAGGTAAATAAGTATTGTTTTCGAGCGAGCCGGACAGAGACATGACAGATGCTACAGGGTTTCTTTTGCACCCGTCTCGTTGCATTTCCTAAGTTCATGTGAGTTCATTTCAATTTATATGCGTGCGCTGTAACAAGGCTGTGGCCTGTCATACACTGACGAGTGTTCTACAGATCCTTCTATCGAGCGATATTACATATTTGGCGAGCTTATCGTTAAATGCAGGGCTTCGGAGCAAAAGTTTTTTTCCGGTATTCTATTTCGCTCCGAGCCCCTCTTTTGCCCCACTCTCGCTCCCAATAAAAAAACTTTTTTTTTATTTATTTATTTATTTACACATCGAGCCCTAACCGCTTAAAAGAAAAGGTAGGCGGCGTTTTTTTGGAAATATTCTTTTTGATGCAGAAATGGAGCTCGCCAACCACCTTCCTTTATAACAGTTTTCACCCTTTTACCCGAATTTATGATTGGTATCATACAGTCCGAGTCGAGCACAGCCTCCTTGCTTATGGAAAACATTTTTATCAAGAGATTTTGCGCTGATTTAAATGGTTGGAAATAAAAAAAAACAAAAATATATATATACAAAAACCACATGCATTTGTTGTATATTTTTTCCCAATGTGCAAAAACAGGTAATTTTTTTTTGCAAAATATGCACTAATGCTTGAATGTCATTTTAAAAGAAATTTCGTGATTCGTAAAGATAACTTAACCATTTCATTCGTTAAAGAGTTATGGCCTTATTCATAAAAGATAAATTAGGTTTAAAAAAAGCTTTATAAAATGACGTTTTCATACATTTTTCAGTTTATAAACTTTTTTTATAGATAATTTATTTTTTATGAATAAGGCCATTCGAGTTGTCTAATACTATACCAAATAAATTCAGTTTTCAATCTTTGAACAAAAATTATAAAAATTCAGCAAATTTTCACCAAAATTTCAAACTTTTTAACCAGAATATTTAGAAAAAATCTTAGTATGCAGTTTTGTTGTAGCCCATTTAATTCTAGTGCAATGAAGTGCAAGTTTGAAGCTGCTAAAAAATTCCGTTGATTTTTGGGAATTTTTTCGGTGGCTGTGTCCTTCATATAAAAGAAAATTTTCAAACATACATACTTTGTATGGAAAAAAGATGAAACACCTTCAACCAAAAAATTCTGAAAAATCAACGGGATTTTTCACCAACTTGAAACTTGCACTTTAATTAAATGGGCTACAAAATGGCATACCAAGATTTTTTCTAAAGATTCTGATTAAAAAGATTGAAATTTTGGTGAAAATTTGCTGAATTTTTATAATTTTTGTATAAAGTCGAAATATCGCACTCCTATTATTTTGTGGACAACTGTATAGTCTTTCCCAACTCCTGGTGCTCCTGGTGCAACTGAAACTTCAGTCCTAAGCTAATACATAGTTCAGCAGCAGAAAATTAAAAAAAAAAAAATGATAAAAAATATGTTAAATACTCCAACAAAAACCCCAAAACCAGAGTTCCAATATTTTTCAAGAATTATGAAAAGTTATTAAAATTATCATTAAAATACTTTTTAATTACACTTTTTAGATGCTACAACAAAAGTCCCAAAAATTACAGTTGCAAACTTTGTGCAAATTAATGAAAATTCTACAATTTTTCATTGAAATACTAAAACTCTTGATTATACTTTTTATAAAAAAGTTAGTATACAGTTTTGTATCCAATTGAATTTTAGTATAATAAAATGAAGTTTGGAGATGCTATGTCTTACTGTTTTGTCATTTTTTTGCTGTTGCTCATTCACATTTTTTTCCATATAAAAAACGATTTCGAGCACACGTTGTATGGAGAGTATCACAAAAAAATTGCTAAAAATTGGTAAGCCATAGAATTTTCAAAATTGCACTTCATTTAGACTAAAATTCAATGGGCATACTGCATTGTAATTTTTTTTTTAGTGTAATTAAGATCTGGTCGAGTATTTCAATGAAAATTCTCTTCAAGCAAGTTCTGCAAGCAAAAAAAAAACTCTGTACCCAAACTTTATTGATTGACAGTATATATGTACTTGAGTACATATCCCTTATAAGACTACCTGCCAGCAGAATTATGACCGCCATTTAAGAAAGTTATGCACTACTCTTTAAGTCTTAAAAGATGGCCTGCGTATGCTGGCCAAAAATTAACAATTTTACCAGGTACAATTAAATAATTCGCACGATCGGGGATTGGGAATTAAATTATTAGATATATAGAGTGTTGAAAAAAATAATAGAAATAAAAAATGTTGACAAATGTTGTGTTGTTGTTGGATGGAGTGTAAAGGGGTAGACTTCTTAAAAAAAAATTATTAAACATTAAAGAAACAAGAGAAAAATATCCAAATATTTGGGTTTCTATTATTTTTTCGCCACTCTATAGATAAATTGCTCTGTGCACATCCATCCATCATCAGCCGAAATAGAAAGAAACAGTCAGTTCCTAGTTTTGTGAAAATATCAAACATCTCTTCGCTAAATATTTTCAAAATTCAAAGAAATCCACAAATCCACACCAAGTGATGGCCGAATTAAATCCAAAGCTTGAGATAATCGTTTTCCATCACACAATTTCATTTTAAAGCACATAGATAACCCTGGTGCTGGACATTTCAAAAGTCCCGAGCTAAACCAAACGCCAAATTTAAACCGAAAAATGTGCATGCGAGGACCATGGGTCGCAATTCCATAGAAGTTACGTGCAACCATGCTTCATAACTGGGTTAGGATCTGTGAAATCAGTGCAACAAATAGTATTGGATTCGAGACTAGAAAATTGAGGAAAAACTCAACCAAACACTTGATCACAAAATTGATTCGAAAAATTTGGTGTTTTTTGTACTGTGGTGCTAAATTTATTACATTAAACTTTTTATAACCTTTTTAACAAAACCTTGTTATTCTTACTAATAACCTGTGATAAATCAGAGGGCATGAAACGGCGTAGGATAATCTTTTTCATTTTATGAAAAAATAATTTTTACGTATTTTTTGAGAAAATTTGAAAAAATGTTACTTGCCAACAAAACTCCAAAGCATTCAGCTCCGCTGGAGAATGAAATTCTCTACAACTTTGGAATTTCAATATGCTATGTATTTTCAAAAGAAATTGTCGGAAAATGGCGAAAACTGTGATAATGTAAATTTTTTTCGCAGTTTTTGCTAATTATTCCCTACAAATTTGTTTTTAACCATTTTTTACGAAAAAAGCAATACTTAAAAAAAAATCATCAAGCTTTCGTAAAAATCTCTAGGTTTCTTAATTAGATTTCCTAGAAAGATCCTGAGTATGCATTTTTGTAGCCCATGGAATTCTAGTAGAATAAAGTACAAGTTTCAAATGGCTAAAAATTACTGTTAATTTTTAGAACTTTTTGGGATTGGGACCACCTCTGAGACACTACCTTTCCGATGTAAAATACATAAAAAAAAAAAAATATTCCGACGAACTGATAACCTGCTCCTTTTTTGGAAGTCGGTTAATAATATGGTAACTTTTTTTGCTCAATAACTTCTGTGGCAACCACCAAGGTGTAACAGAAATTGTATCTTTTACTCTTTAACATTCGTTGCGGAATCACTTTTTATTTCCCAAAGCCAATCCCCTGCTTAACTGGCCGTCTCCACAGGATAAAGTTTATATCTTGATACATATGTCAGAATATAATTTGCCAATGGAAACCGCTCATTGCTTTTCAGAGTGATGTTCAGATGTGGGCACTACCACAAACAAGCGTGAGCTAAAAGTGAGAATGTGTTAAGGCTCTGTTATGCATACTTGGCATTGCATGCACTGCTATACCATTTTTACGTAGAAATCAAAAACCAACAGACTTTTACGTATGTAATGCTGTGCGTTGGGTAACCGCTTACACGCGAAGCTCATTTAACAGATTCCTTATGTGACAACTCTCAAGCAATGCCAAGTATGCATAACACCCATAAGGACAAGGTCGTTAGGGATGTCGGGTTTGCCGGGCATGCGAAGAGATGTTTCGAGTCATGTGGGGTCTCTCCGCATGCCGGACATTCATTAGGCACATCCTCATTCAGCCTACTCAGGTAGGAGTTTAACCTGCTGCAGTAGCCGGAGCGTAGTTGTGCAAGTGTGGTGCGCGTCTCCCGAGGCAGATGAAGCTCCGTCTCGTCAATGTCCGGGGGTGGTGTGCCTAGAACGGCATTCACAGGTCTAGAGTCTACATAACTCGAGACTGAGTCCCTGTGAATGCCGTTCAAGGCCTGTCTGTAGGCTGTCGGGTCCAGAGGTTGCTTAATGAACCTCTGGACTTCGTCCGTTAGTTCATATAGATGCCTCCTGACGTGCCTAGGCGAGGGCTCCTCTGCAAGCAGCTGTCTGCACGGGTGGCCACTTCTGTGGGTCCCAATCAGGAACTGCTTGCAGAGCATTATATTGTGCTCCTTCACCGGGAGCATTTGCGCCTCGCCGTGCAGGTGGTGTTCCGGCGTCATCAGGAGGCATCCCGTCGCTGTCCTCAGTGCGGTGTTTTGTGCGGTCTGTAGCTTCGTCCACTGCGTCCTACTAGTCCCAGGCGACCACACTGGCGCTGCGTAGTTCAGAACCGGCCGGCCTATTGCCTTGTATGTTGCCAGCAACGTTTCTTTGTCTTTGCCCCAAGTACTGCCGGCTAGCGACTTGAGGACCTTGTTGCGGCTCTGTACTTTATTGACAATAGCGGTTGAGTGCGCAGAGAAGGAGAGCAGGCTGTCGAAAGTTACTCCGAGTATTTTGGGGTTATTCACCGTCGGAATTGGTGTGTCATCGACGTGAATCCCCAGCGGTAGCCTGACCTCCTTCGTCCAGGTTGTGAACAGGGTCGCGGAGGATTTCGTAGGGGAGAG
>NW_016160799.1:32575-38751 GCF_001687245.7 Rhagoletis zephyria | reverse complement strand
CAAACCCCGCAGAAGCTGCACGCTTCCTAGGGTTGCCGTTAGTGGAACTTGACGACAACGACTGAGATACCAACCGATCTGGGCGGGGTTGTTGTAGCCGCTACAACAACAACAACAACAACAACAAGTTTTGTGTTGATTTATACGTTTAAATATTGTTTATTTTTTGTTTTATTTAATAAAAACTGTTACGAAAAATGTTACCTTTGATTAAAAAAATACAGTGCTTTTAGTGTGGTAAAACGATTTTTTCCAAGTTTTGGTGCTTTTTGAAACTCAAAAGTTGGCAACACTGCATACATATCGAGCCCTAACCGCCAAAATAACGCAAGCGACATTTTTTAAAAAATTTTAATTTTGTTGCAGAAATGCATCTAGATGGTCTAGGAATATTTCTGCATCAATTTTGAAAAAAACTCGCTTGTTAGTTGCAGTGCGAATCGAATTAGATCCGTGCGAATGGCATCCGTCGGATACCGTAATAGGCATGAATAACCAAATTCCAGTACGTCATTAAAATGTATGTATGTGATGGGTTGGCATGGAATACATCACATATGTACATATGTACACTCATTGACAAAAGAATTCGAAATGGCATTGTAACGAATATGAAAATCTAGTTATATGTACATTTCAGATATATTTACATATGTACATACACCCATTTATAAAAGAATAGGTGCAATATTAAGAAATGATATTGTTTACAACTTATGTTTATATGTTTATTTTTTATAATTTTTATTTAAAATATAGTTCGATCCATACCAGAAAATACATAAATAAAGCTTACGCAAAGTTCACAAAAATTAATTAAATTTCAAAATATTTTCATAACAATTTCAAACTTGTTATTCAGAATTTTTAAAAGGTTTTCGAGTACGCAGTTTTTGTATTGTAGCCAATTCAATTTCAGTGTAATAAACGTTTGAATGAAAAGTTTGAAATTTTGATGAAAATTTTATGAATTTCGTTATTTTTTTGTGAACTTTGTGTAAGCTTTGAACCATTTATTTTTGTGGTTTCTGTTATGGATCGAACTATATTATAAAAACAAAAAAAAATCATTAATAATAAATAAATAAATATGAGTTGCAAACAATATAATTTTTGAATATTGCGCCTATTCTTTTATTCATGAGTGTTTGTTCACTGTACATTGTACAGCACGCGACAAAAGATAGCACATCAACATTTTTCCCAGTTTTACTACTTTTATTTTGATTTCTTTAAGTTCTTTATTTTTTTTTATTAAAGCTCGGCTCATTATCTAACCATATATGCCCAAATTTCAAACTTTGAACAAAAATTATAAAAATTCCACAAACTTTTCATCCCAATTCCAAACATTTTAATTAAAATTTCTAGACTAATTTTTGGCATTGCGGTTTTGTAGCCTACTTAATTCTATTATTCTATAAATTGCAAGTTTGCCGTTGCTAAAAAATCGCGTCGATCTTTTAAAATTTTTTTCGGACGGTGTTAGGCACTTTTTTCCAAATGAAAAATTACTTTGTTTAGAAGAAAATGCGTGATACCGTGAGCAAAACAACTGCATACCAAAAATTGCTCTAGAAATTAAAATTAAAATGCTTGGAATTGGGATGAAAAGTTTGTGAAATTTTTGCAATTTTTCGTACAAAGTCTGTTTGGATTTATATGGTACTTGTTAGATAAAGAGCTATACTTTTGTGTAAAAATAAAGAACATTAAAGAAACAAAAGATATATAGTCAAAACTGTTCAAATTATCGTTTTTTCGCGGGCTGTATGTACATATGTGTATGTAAAATGTGCATATAACTCGATTTTTATAAGCATTGCAAGTTTATTAACGTACTTAAAGTTTACTGACGTACTTAATGCCAAATGCCATTCTTGCGTCAATAGTAGTAAATAAACTAGAGATTTGTAAGGGATTCACAGTTTGTCATAATAGTCATGCATTTATAATAACCCATGCTATGACAATATGGCTACTTATGTCACCTTGTGAATCACCCAATTGTCATATCGTTGTAAACTTTAAAATTTGGACATAGTAAACAGAACAGGTAAATTGGACATGTCAACGGGCTCAATTACTTTTAGTTTTTACAAATTACAAAACATTATGTATAGTTAGTAAATTACTGAAAATTATGTCAAGCCTTTAATTTAGCTTTAAAACGTTTAGGTAAGCCCATAATGCCATGTCTCCATTGAGAGATTTAAAAAAGGTTTAGCCCTCATCTTCTTTATGACTTCAATAATACATATTGATCGATAAATATAATTTTTTTTTGATGTGGCAACCACAAATTCACTTACTGTCAAAAACTATATATATTGTGGTTTCCAGTCCTCTAAACATAAATTTGAATTAAGAGGAAACAAATTCAAAAATATACTCAAAAACTTATTGGGTCAAATATTTGCTACCGGGGAGTGTTAATGATATGCCAAAGGACCACGTTGGTACTTTCGGTTCCCTTTTAAAGGTCTGTCCGCACACATAAGTCACGTCACAGTTAGTTCTGTCACGGCTCCGAACAGTCACCGTCACCGTCACCGTTCACTCTCAGTCAAAATAGCAATTGCAAAAGCATTCACACTAGGGCTGTGCGATTAATTGATTATTCAAAATTATAATTAATCATTAAGTAGATAACTCAGTTATTCGATTAATTGAAAATTATGATTATTCAAAAGTTCAGTTACTCGAGTAATCAAGATTTTGATTATCCAAAAACAAAGATTGAAACTGTAATATATACGCTTTTAGTTTAATAATGAACTATAGTTTGATTAAAAGTTACCGAAGAATATTTATCATGAAAAGTATTGTGAACATTGTAAAATAAATCAGTGAGTGGAGTTTTTTGACGCTAGTGTCGGAAAAATAAATAGGGTTGCGACATTCTAACAAATTCATTTTATAAAATGAACGTATACTTCAGTTATAATTTCCATCTTAGTGCAAAAATTAGAAACATTATATCTAAATTGCTGCAAATTTTTTAATTAGAATTTATAGAAAAAAAAATTTGGTAAGCATTTTTATAGACCATTAAATTTTAGTATAATAAAGTGCAAGTGTGTATGGAAAGAAGTGCGTAACACCGCAATAAAAAAATACAAAAAATAATTATTTATAATAATCGAAATCTTTCACAACTTCACACTTTATTGCATTCAAATTTAATGGGCTATAGAACTGCATACCACCTAAATTGCTTCCAAAAATTCTAATTAAAATGTTTCCCATGTAGATGCAATTTTGAAGTATTTTTCTAAAGTAATTTTGCACAAAGTTTGAAATTTGGACTTACAGATATATAGTTTTTATATCCAAGTACTTTTTATTAGATAACTCATAAAGTACAGGACACACATTTTTCTGGCATATAAAAAACACGCCAGTCAAAACAAAAATATCGTTCAGCAGAAAGCTAAACTTGACGGTTCGGTGACGGAATTGTTCCATTTAATTTTAACGATATTTTTTTTTTTGACTGCTACTCCGAATTGACGGAACTGTGACGTGCCGTGACTGATGTGTGCGGATGGACCTTAAGTCACCTAAAATAAACTCAAACTGATCTCTAAAACTGTTTAGTTTCGCAAACTTTGCTCAATTCCATTTTGATATTTTTTAAATTCTGCAAAATTATTCGGATAATTTTTCTTCGCTGTGTCAAACTATCAAAATGTGCGTAATTATCTCGGCTTTCCATGAGAGTGTGAGATAGATAAAAAATAAATAAAAAAATTTGCATTAAAAATCGCATTTTTTTATTTTTTATTATTATTTCTTTTATTAACTTCATCATGTTTGATTTTTATTTTTTTCAACCTGAATAGTTCTCAAACTTTATTGAGTACTAAAATTTATGTAGACATGTATGAAAAAACTCGTAACTTCTACAGTTTTGGTGTTTACATTCTCAAATTTTTACAGCGTATCCATAAAGTTTGGCAACTATTCAGCTTGGAAAAAATAAAAATCAAACATTATGAAGTCAATAAAATAAATGAAAAATAAAAAAATGCGATTTTCCAATGCAAACATTTTTATTTTATTTTAATCTTTCTCACACTCTCATGGAAAGCCGAGGTAATTAAGCACATTTTGATACCTTAACTGATTTTGTCCGACAAATAGTTTATTAACTGCGAACAACTGAAAAAAGATACTTCACCGTGAGTTGAAAATTTCGGGATTTTTTTCGCTATTTTCGATAAAGAATGTAAAAAAATTTATTTCACCACAAAAAAAAAAATATTGAGGTGTAAATATTGTATGGAATGACCCATGTCCACATTTATTTATTAGATGTGAATGAGAATACAATATCTAATGATAAGAATTCACTTAACGCGATTGCGCTTTAGGTGCATTCAATATACCTGTCCGGATCTCCATGTCCAAGCAAACAAATAAATCATAAATAAATCATAAATCATAAGCGATCCTCACAGTGGGGACATGGTATAAGGAAATCTATGCGCATCTTTGTATATATCTCGATTCCGTTACGCAGTTACAAACAAACGTTACATACACTAGTCGTGCTCTGTCAAGAAAAAAAAATATATCGCGAAAAATATCGAAATTCAGTGTTAAAAGGAGCTCTGATATATTCCAAAAATGCGGGGTCTTAAATCAGGAATGTTAAAAAAAAAGTCCTCAAAAATAGCAATCGTTCCCAACCGTACATATGCATTTCAGATAAACGAAAATTAGATATTTCAGAAAATTCCATATCAAAACAGCGCAACAAAATGAAGACTTGCAAAAATAAAATCTGACCTGAGTCATTTATTATACAAAACAAAACTGCATTGTGCATATTATGGCCATGCTATTTATCGGGATTTAAAATGAAATAGCTTTGATGTAAATATGTACGTATTTAAATACCCGAATATACCCGAAACAAAATTAACCCCCCTATTATGAATTTTCATACGATAGACGATAAACGCTTGCAAGCGTATCGTATGAAATCACTTCTTGTGTTATCGTTTACATACGCCGACAGATGTATTGTTCTGAATGGCTGTGGATTTCGTTCACTTTTTATTGTGAACCAGCACAGATCAGCTACGCTAACTATTGGCGTTCATATGACAACATCGATTCGTAATAGAGAATTTCCGAATGCAAACGTCTATCGTGCATCGTACGAATTCATAATAGGGGGGTTACTGTAGTTTTAGGTAAGGTCGAGCACAACATGAAAATGTGACTCTTATAGTTCCTGGACCCTCCATTTTATATTTATTTAAAAAAAATATATATACCGTTGTTATCATACTTGACGCACTTATCATTATTAGTATTAATATTATTAATAAAGTGCGTCATGTTCGAGAATAACGGTTTTTTAAATAAAAACGTAGGGTTTAGGAACTATTTACATATTTTACATCTTTTTCTACAATATTTCGAACTACATTAACTAACAATATTTAGATAAAACAAAATTCCAAACCAATTATTGAAATGTATGTAAATATTTATATTCTTCTGAAATACATATGTACATATGTACGTTTGGAAACGGTGTATTCAGGTTCAGGTGGAAAACAATTTGAAGGATATTAACCCTCTTGTGGTCAAAATTTAAAAAAGTCGAATGTTATGCTTTTACCAAAAAGAAGTCAAGAAAAAAGAAAGAATGTTAAAGCATTGAATTATGGCCGGTTTCTTAGAAACAGTTCAAAGTTAGCTCAGCCATTTTAAACTTAAAATTATGATTTTAAATTAGTGATGCCCAAGTCTATGGCCAAGGGTTCAAGAGATTTCCTCCAACTTTTTCACCGTCAATGTAAACCTTCCGGTTCACGGCAAGAAAAAGATTAACTTGATATTTTATTTACTTTAATTCAAACAGGGCTGCAAACCCATCCAAAAATCGATGCGGTTCGGTTCAGTGGTTCGAACCGCTTAGAAAAAGCTTGTACCGGTACAAGAACCGGTTCACGAGTTTCCCGGAACCGCGGTTCTGTTCGGTTCGGTTCAAGTGGCTCAATTTCTTTCTTTATGCTGAGAAATCCATAATATACAAATTAAAGGCTTTGTTATTTGAGATCAAATTTAAATGTCCACATGTATAGTGGTAGAAAAAAATAAGGATAAGGTCTTTTCTTTATTTAATGTTTATTTTTTTAACCATATAAACCCAATTT
>NW_016160799.1:0-28565 GCF_001687245.7 Rhagoletis zephyria | reverse complement strand
ATTAAAAAAAAAAATGGATTTTTGTATAGCAGTGATGTATTAATATGCTAGCCTTAATAAATGACCGCATTTTATATTTCTTGGAAAACATTATTGTTGTATTTAACCAATTTAGATACCGAAAAAAGAAGTTCTATATGAGTACGATGCCGGAATGGAGGAGACGTACATGCAATATATGATAAAATCATTTAAGAAAACAATTTCCGACAATTTATACGATTTTATCATAGTTGACTGCAATAACAATTCGTTGCGAACATTAAATGAATTTTATTGTCACTCAAAAGACTCGGGTTTTATGGTAAGCGCGACCATATCTATATGGTTGGTGGGAATAAAAATACTAATCAATTTTGAATATTCTACCTTGCTTTGCTCTTCTTCCTTTTTTTTTCAATAATAATATTACAGCCTTATATAGTTGACTTGATTTGTGATTTGGAGACCTGCCTGAGTCGCAACATACATGAACGTTCTGAGAAGGATGTTAAGACGGTAATCGATAGTTGGAAGCCAACGCCGCTACATTATATCAAGCTCGACGTGTCATCCTTGCTGGAGAACCTTGTAGAGATGGAGGATGCGGAGGATATGGTTATGGTAAATAATAATTTTAACACCTAATATTTCATCTTATCCATAGAAAATTTCTATTTCTAAAAACTCACTTATATATGAATACCCAAATCTATGATTAATTAAAAACAAATTTACTATGAATATAATTAAGCAGGCCGCCAAAAGAAAATGCAGATGATTGCAGCAATTAATAATTAAATTTAGCTTCAAAACGTTACATATTCGTTAGGATCAATATAAATAAGTCCGCCCTACGCAGTGAAAAGTTTTCCCCAAATTCACGTTCTTACAAGCAGTCTCAGTCTTATTGTACTCGAATGTGGCTTTATAGAAAGACTAGTACAAACTTAAATAAAACGAAGAACTTTTTCCCTTCCAACCCTAAAAAAAAAAAAACCAAGCACTCTTCCAGACCCTCAGATCTATGTATGTATAAAACCCAAAGTTTTAAGAAACAATTTCTTCAAAATAAATGATATTGTAAGTGGCTGAATCAATTTTTTACAGCAGCCACGATGGCGTAAGAGCGTTCATCTGTGTAAACACCTCAATTAATAAAATACACAATAACTTATGTGTTAACGTGTTGCTAAAAATTTGCTATTAAAAGGAGTGGTTGGAATCATATTATACATACTTATTTGGAAAATTTTACCATATAAACCAATTTTCTTGTATTTCATTGAAAATTTAGCGGAATAAGAAACCAGATACCCTACCCCGAGTATGACTTTTATAATTACAGCCAAATATTTTTAAGTAATTTTTTGACTTTTATTATTTTAAGCAAGAAATACCGGTTAATTTTTGCTTTTAATTTTTTACTGCAAAGTTAAAAGATACAGTTTGATTTTTTTTTTTTTACCGACCTCAAAGAGTCGGAGGTTTACATTCAACCGGAATATTTTTTTATGTGCGTAAGTTTCCCATATCGATGACGATTTCGGTCCATTTTGACAAAATATGGGAACTCTTTGATTTCGGTTTTTTTTTTTTTTGTTAATTACTTGTTAGCAGAAAATAATCGGTAGTTTTTTTCTAGCCATTCATAAAAAAACAAACTTAAAACTTAAAAGTGCTTTGCACTTGAAAGTTAACGAAAAGTCCTAGCAAAAATACCAAAAAACGTTCGGAAAAGTCTTGTAAAAATTTCAAAGTAATCCAGAAAGGAAACCATAAAGAAATCGGAAAGTTTCCAAAAGTTTCACGAACCATCCAAAAGTTCCCGGGAAAATGCCGAAAAGTTAAACAGGAACAAACTAGAAAGTGCCCGCGAAAAGTAAAAAAATATACGCATGGAACCGTGAAAAGTTGCAAATATAAAATTCTCGGAAAAATCCAGTCCTGAAAAAATTTCAAACTTCACGAAAAATCCCATAAAGAAGAATCTTGAAAATTCCCGAAAAGGCTTGAAAAGTAAAACATGACGAAAAGGTCCCGAAAAAAAATCTCGAGAACCCCTCTTGCTGGTCGATATAAATTTTATTTTATTATCAATTCCTGTGAAATAAAGATACAAATATATTACCGTTTATTTTCTGCTAAAAAAAATCAGGCAATCCATCTGCTTTTATTTTTTGCCTTAAAAAATAAAAAACAAACAATTATCGTTATTTCTTGGTGAATTTAATAAAAGTCAAGTTTTTACCATGGTACCAAAATAGAAGGTATTTTTTCACTCAAGGATTTTAGTCGCCAACTTAGTCGAAATAAAGCTGCCAGAAGAAGCTTGTGACGTCAATGAAGAAAATCTTCCTAAAGGACTATTTATTTGTTCCAATGGATACTACTAGTACTGTTATAAAAAAAAACCCTTTTTGGTAAAAGTACAGTGCCGCAGGAAACGAGGTATTAATAAAAAGCTGTTATATTAAATGCGAATGAATAGCAATGTATGTATATATCGTCGCCGAGATAAAGGATTGCCGTAAGCGCCATTTTGATGATTTATTAGATGCAGTTATATATTTTAAGAAAATAACTTTCGATTGGTATTACCAGTTTTCTGATATCCCCTTTAGTTTCCAAGATATTGACTAAAATTTATTTTATCATTAATTTAGTAAACATTGAGTTAATAATGCAGTCATACTAAACTAATCAAGATCTTTCAAATGGCGTTATCCATTTTTTGATATCTGAGTAAAAAGTATCATTACTTCAGTAAAAAAGTCATTCAAAGTGGTTGCAAAATTGTTGACAAATGTAACAATTGACAAAATTTTACTAAAGGAAATTCTTCGTAAATTTAAAAATAATTAACAATAAACAATAAAAATAAAACACTTTAAGAAGTTAGTGAACTAGTTAAATTATCCGAGACTTTGGATAAAATCCATCATATCGTTTTTTAAGAAATAGTATATAGTTTTTTGTACTATTTAATGTCATAAAACGGCATGTCTTTATAATCATAGTTGCTATAAATTTTAAAACTTTAAGAATGCCAGTATCAGTAAAAAATGGTAAAGTGGAACTACCTTTTTCTTATCAGGTACTAGGATGGTCGGGAAAGACTAAGGCCCATTAAAAACAGCAAAATCTCCCATCCCGAAATACAATACTTAATTTAAAATTTATTACTAACAATTTGGCAACGGCGCTTTTAATATCTACAAATTATGAAAGTTCAAAAATGGCTGTATCCGTCAAAAAACTTTGAAGTGAAACTAAGTACCTTCTATTTTGTTTATCATGGTTTTTACCAATCATGAGGAAATTAAATACTACATTGGGCTACGACTACATTGAGATATGACGACCCGCTGCCAGTAGCTTGCCAGTCCAGTGATCCACTCCAGCACTGCACTAAAATGTCAACTATTTAAATTAACCCAAATTTAAAAGTCGTTCAAGTGAAAATGAATGGAAAATAAATGCAGCTAAAATTTTTTAAATAGGCTCAATTGTTAGCGTTACAAACAGAGTTGGGCGGAGAGAACCAAATTTTTAGTTTACAATTACAGTATATTCCGTTTAGCTGCATTTAATTTACTTCCACTGCAAATGATTTTTGCACTTAAGCGAAATGTGCAGCAAAGCAGAAAAACAAAAACTGTGATTTTTTTTTTATTATTGTAAAATGCTGTTTTTCTTGAATTTTCATTTTAAGTAATTATTTTTAGGTCTCTTTAACACATTATTATTTTGTTCTGCCTCTTCATCGCCACTACTGATTTCGGATTAGGGTAATCGCACAGGTTCGCAAAAAGAGTAATTTGTTGAAAGCAAAAATAACCTTTAACAAATTTTAGTGCTGGTAAGCGAAGTATTTTTAGTACAAATCCAAAAAAAAAACCTTAATCAAAAACAGTGCTGTTAAACGGAAAGGATTGCAAAGCGGAAATGCAGCTAAAAGTGAAAATCTCAAAAAAAAAAACCATTTCATGAAGCAGTATTTTGGCAAAATTGTGCACGTTAGCGGAAAATGCACCTAAGCGAATAGGCAGCTAAACGGAATACACTGTATAGTTAGTTAGAGCGCATTGCCTCACTAAAGAATTGTGATAGTGAAATTAGAAAATTTTCCTCTGAAGTTGGCATAAAAATAGTGAAAAAATCTTTTAACAAAAAAAAGTATTTACAATCACTTGATGGTGCCGGCAAGCTGGTTTCGTGTATTCCACATTTTAAACAACATTAGAAGAAATAAAAATGAATTTGCTGAATCGGATTTGTTCACTACCACTAAATTTATTTGTAGTTAATCGAGTTTTTAATGGCAGTGATAAAATCATTCACTATAACTAAGCTGGTGATACATAGTGAAAATACAAATTTGTTCGAGTATATTTAGTGTTAGTAAAATGCTTAGTGCTGTCAAAATTTAGTCTACCACCTCCAACTCTGGTTGCAAAAAGTTATGGATGAGATTTATAAGTAGTTCAAAAATGGGAAGACTGAAATCCCCTAATTTATTACAATTTTTTTTTTTGTTCTTTGGTATTTTCAACATTCACCCATGTATTTATGCACACATGTATTTTTTTTATTTATTAATTTATTTTTGTTTTATTTTTAAACTATAGTAAATATTTTCATATCCTTACCTATAAATTCACTGAGTTTTTTAACGCTTGCCTGGCTATCAGGTTATGTGGTTATGTAGTTATATTTTTTTATTCAGTTTACGACAATAAAATACACTACACAATACAAATTTTTAACCAGCTAGCTTGATAACCAGGCAAGAGTGAACAACCCCACTGTGTCAGGTTCTGCTAATACAGGCATGCCACTGGATTGGCCGTCACGATTCCAATGTTCCCAGGACTAAAAAAATTAGACCGACAATCCAGTTACTGGCATGCATTTTTTTACTGGAGTCACTTCATGCCAGTGCTTGTGTTGACATGGATGCGAGTGACGATCCAGCGCTGGAACGGAACGGATCACTAAACTGGCATGCTAATGGAGTAACATAAAACGGGTATATAATGGTATTGTCGAGAAACCAGTGCAACAATTTTTCCAATGTCTTTTGAATTTTTAGTTCTTAAAAAAAACTTTTTTATTCACAGTCTCTGATAAAAATTATTTAACGATTAATAGAAGCAATTCGAACTGTAGAAATTTTAAGTAAATTTCCACTTTTCAATTATTTTGAAAGTGAAGAGAACTGTCGTTTCTCTGGTACACCACTTCACTACTTTTCACATTCTGCATAACTGAAATTGTTGTCCCTTACTGCCTTATAATTAAATAGAATCTATTATGGAATTTATTATTGTTATAGTACTGAACGAGTACGAGTATCTACATGGAATTAATTTGTGCTATTATACTATCTATGTAACTGCAAATTTCGATACATATGTACATTGGTCTACATTGCCTTTTGATTATGTGAACATCAATTGAAATGTTGCTGCACTCTTTGAAAAAAAAAAAAAAAAATTAAATCAAATGTCACATAAGCATTAACGCTTGCCAAGTTTGTTAAAAGATGAGGAAACTCTAGCGTTTAAGATATATTGTAACACTTTCAAGCTTGTTTAATGAACATACACACAACAATTATATTTTGTATTAGAGGTATAAGTTCTTCGACTTCATGAATATACAACCATTGATTTAAGGTATCCGAATTAAGCGAATTTAGAAAAAAAAATGGAACAGTATTATTTCATGGTTTGTGGATGTGTTTTCATTGCAGGATAATAACAGCAATAGTGGTGCGCCAGATGATTGTAGTTTAACGCAGCCACAAGCCGATAACGAAACTGAGGATAGCAATAGCAACGAAGCCGCTGCTGATACTGAAACTAGTGTAAGTTGAAAACGAGTATGTAATTTGTTGTTTTTTTTTTTTTTTTTTTTAAATATGTTGTTTCTACATCATCGACGACAATATTGGTAATATGCTGTAGAAAAAGTTCACGGCAGCGCTCCAGGTAGATTTCAGTAGCTCTGGGTTATTCTCAGTAGCTGCGTTTTTGGATTAAGCATTTTTTTTTTGCTATTGGCAAAGCCCAAACCCAGAGTGGCACAAATCCTGTGCTAATGCTAGTACTTTTTAATTTATGTATGTATGTATATTTCTGAAGGGCAGTTTTCTCAAGTACTTTGTTAAATTGGTCTGCTCTTTAACACACAAATTTTGTTCTCAACAAATATGTTTGAAGGGCAGATACATTTTAAAAGCTACTTAAAAAAAAGCGGCCGTAAATGCAGTAACACCGCAGTGATATTATTGACCCTTGCAGTTGCAGTATATAGCAAATACCGCTTTCTTAATTTTTGATTTACTTCAGTGAATTTTCTAACATCTCTTAAAAGTGTATAATTAATTCATATGCGTATTTTTAATTTCAAAACCATTTTACACATATACATAAACTTTTCAAAATAGTTTGGATTCTTGAAGAGCAAATGGGAAAGTGACACTACATCGGAAAGTCTAGGTAAGTGCGCACCAATGAATAAACTCAAATGTATAGGACTAGGCGATGATTTATGCATGCATGTATGTATGTACATATGTATGTATACTCCTTACATAGAAATTAGTGTGTGTACTCCTTACATAAAAATTAGTCATGAACTAAAAAAATATTTTTGCTAAGTACTGAACTGGAAGAAACTGAAAAATATGTGTTAGAAATATTACTTCACAATTTTTTAAACAGAACTAACGGTAGTTTTCCATAATACTGTTCTACTAAGGAAACTCTGTGAACTTAAACTCGCAAACTAGCAGTGCAGTTAAATTTGTTTTTTTTTTTTTTGAGAACCTGAAAAAAATGCTGAAATGCGCACAGCGATAAAATGTATAATGCACTAATTACACCGCACAATAGCATTTCTGATGATTAGGTTAATATTATATGATATTAGCCTAATTTTTAATTACGACTTCAAATCTGTTATTGCAATTTCTGTATCAGCTCTAGTTTAGAAAATATGACAATATCGCACGTTTAATAATATAGAAATATAATTAAAAATTTACGTTTTTGGAGATTTGAAAAAACAATTAATAAGCTTGATTATTAGAATATGTTCAGCCTAATAGATGACTAAAAAATTGCGAAGATATGGGTTTTTCTAACTGTCTTTCGGTATACCAATTGTATGAATTTATCAAACTTTGCGTTTTCCCACAAGATGAAAATTTAGAAATACATCTCTATATTATCATACGTGCGACGACATGTGCCTTTTTACAATAAAACACAACATATTTATGGTTAATCTAATTTTATTAAGATCTCAAGCTGAAAAAAACACTCTTATATAAGACTTTCTTATAAAAGTTGAAGGCAGAGAGCTGTTCTGAATGCTCCAACCACACACACACAGCCATCATATGTGCATTCTAGTGTCAAACCCTGAAAATACCATTCCTGCAGCTTGACCCTATGGCCACCTATAGTCATTTATTGAATAGAATTTTTTTTTTGTTCAATTGCATAATTTTCCATTTTTTTTTTTTATTGTTGGACGATAAAACGTAAATGAGTATAGGTGACCATCAGGGCAAGGTGCAGGAATAGGTTTTTCAGGGATAGTAGTCTGTAGTTCTAGCTTTAATTTAAGCCTAAGCTAAGGTTCTACTTTGGTTTACTTGCAAGACGTTCTAAAATATTGCAAAAAACGCGATTTTTTGACACACCACGTTTTTCGCAAAATCTGGAGCTGATGGAAAACGTCTATCAAAAACATCTTTAACATTTGCCGCATCAAAATCGGTGTAGCCCTGTGTTTCCTACACTAATTATATAAAGAAAAGCTTCTTCTTCTTATAAGAGGTGATCTCGCGAACTGCAGAACTGAACCGCTCAAGAACTATTTACTACAAGGGCGTGCAATTGCTGGCTTATGCCGATGACATCGACATCATCGGTGACAAAAACCGCGAAGTCTGTTCTGCCTTTTCCAAGTTGGATAGGGAAGCAAAGCGCATGGGTTTGGTGGTAAACGAGGACAAGACCAAGTGTCTCCTGTCATCAAACAAACAGTCAGCACATTCCCGCCTTGGCACCCACGTCACTGTTGACAATTATAATTTCGAGAAAATAGAGAATCTCATTTACTTGGGAACCAGCATTAATTACCGCTAATAATGGGCTGTATGAATAAAAAATAAGCAATTGCTTTTTCTTAAAATTTCTTACGCTTTACTCCAAGCTAAAGCATCAGTCTCTTTTATTTCTAAACTATAATTGATGGAAATGTCTTATTTACGCAAATAAGTTCGAATTCGGCTCTTAACCGTGGTTGCGCATGTTTGACGTTTCCATCAATTATCAATTTAGAAATAATAAAAGAGGCAGATGCTTTGGCTTGATGCATTTCCGAACGCACCCATAGTGCAGCGAATTAAAATACAGCGGCTTCGCTGGCTTGGCCATGTACACCGACGCTCCAGCTCTGAAAGTATTCAACTCGGAACCCGCTGGTTGTAGCATAGAAAGAGGGATCGCCCTCACTGCGATGGTGGAGAAGGACTTGGCTTCACTTGGCATTTCCAATTGGCGTGAGTTGGCACAGAAGAGAAACGACTGGCGTGCTTTGTTGAACTCGGCCAAAATCGCTTAGGCGGTTATAGCGCCAAATAAGAAGAAGAAGGTTGCAAATTGTTTTGTACGTGTGAGTTTTTGTACTATATGCCATTAGAACTTGGGAGCATCGGACGATTGCTCCGCGCGACTACTCCCTTGCAAGTTTACAAATACACCCCATTGCTCCCTATGCTCCTGTGTATAAGCATGTAAGATTGTATACTACCTTTAATATTGTATGTCCTAGTAGGGCGGGTAATCCCGTTTACCTCCTAAGCAAGCAATCAGGGAGCACACTCGGAAATATGATCCCACAAACCTCCTAAGGGAGCAATAAGCGAGTACTCTCAGAATAATCTCCCAGAAACCTCCCAAAAAGATAAGGGAATGCACATAGTAAAACATCCCGAATTCTTCCTAAACAAGAAATAAGGGAGTACTCCTGTCAGCCTTCTTTACTCGTAATAAAAGAGGGTTTCTATCCTCCAAAACTCCTTCTCATGGGCTAATAGGAGACTATTCCCACATTTGTCCATAACGAGCATTCTACATAAGCTAAAGAGATCATGCTGTTTGCGCAATCCATTTATTTAATTTTTTTTTTATCACATTAATATAAAATCTTATACTAATAAACAGTATCCATTTTCCGATTTTTTGCTGGCTGGTAACATTCTTTAAATATAGTGTTTTCGTTTCTTAAAATGGCACACTCTTGTAAAGGGGGGGCGATGATTGCCCTGAAATTCAGATGGTTGCTTAAAATGTTAATATTATTTGAAGGATCGAAATCACCAATAGCTAACTAAAAAATGTATTGTTGCAAAATAAACCACATAGAGGGTAATCGCAATTAGGATCATATAGCCTTGTGAAAGTATATTTATTTCAGTGCATTTGTTCGTTAACAACATTTTAAATACATTGAATTCCCAAATAAAATTTGATAATGCACCAAAATATACCTTTGCAGGCAGGATGATATGTACCAGACTGTGATTATGCTTATAACTTTATTTTTAACCGACTTCCAAAAAAGGAGGAGGTTATCAGTTCGTCGGAATATTTTTTTTTTTTTGTTTGTTTTTTATGTATGTTACCGCATAACTTTGGACCACGTCAACCGATTTCGATAATTCTTTTTGCATCGGAAAGGTAGTGTCTCAGAGGTGGTCCCATACTAATCTGGTTGAGATCCGATCAGTGGATCATGAGATATATATATATTTTTTTTTATATGGGAGTTGAAGTCGGTTTTTTTTTGCTAAAAATTATTATGTATGCTTGCTCAGTAAATACATAGATAAATCATTTGCTATATTTATGGTTTGCTATTTACATACATATGTACATACATATATATACATAAAGGAATTCTAAATAATATGAAATTAACAAGATTTATGGTCTTAACAAAACAAACTTTCTCAAAATCCTAATGCAGCTCGTTTGGATGGTACGAATAAGCTGATGCATAAACGTAAAGCGGCCACAATGGAGGATTTCTTGCAAGTGGACGATTGGCAGCCGCCCAAAACCAGTACCAATGGAAAGAAACGCGTAATAATTTCTGAACATACCCAATATTCTTACATTTAATGAACTTTATCATTTTTTTATGCAGGTACGCTGGGCGGATATCGAAGAGAAGCGTGCACAAGAAAAAATGCGGGCAATAGGCTTTGTTGTGGGCCAAACAGATTGGAAACGTATGATGGATCCAAATGCCGGAAATCGCGCTTTAAATAAAACTAAATATATTGAGCGAGTCAATAAACGGCGATAGCTTGCGCAATTGCATACGATAAAGATTACGAATTATACATTTCCACATAAACGCTGTTTACTCATACATACATACATACATACGTACTATGTAGTATATTATTAAGCATATGTTTTGAATGTTTGGTTATGATAGTAGTGGGTTTTGGCGCATGCATGAATGCAATTGCCCTTGTATCTATTTATTAAGAAAATTTACGTCAAGGATTAAAAAATTTTAAAACATATGTACACATGTCTTTTACCTGCATTTTAGTAGATATTTTTAATCAGCAGGTTAAAGAAAATCATACACTAATGTAGTTTAACTCAAAATGGATTAACACCTCACCGATGGATTTGGGAAAATAAAAGGTAAGGGTATAGGCGCTTGCTTTAAGAAAATATTATTTGTTAATAAAAGCTGTTTCATAGGTTAAAAAGTATGTATTAGTTCTCTAAAGAGGTTATGCTGATGTACGGATTTAAACAGAGGTTGTAGATTTAAACTATCTATTTATTAATCAAAGTAAATACATATGCAATAAGTTACATCAAAAATCGCGTAGAGCTCGTGTCCCAACGTCTAGCGAGAAGATCACTAACGAATAAATACGAGAATGCACGACAAATCAGCAGCAGCAGAATGTCAGGTTGCCTTATGACGATTGCTAAGAGTATCAGTCTTCCCTCTGTTTACTGTCCTAAGAATTTATTTATTTTGTACTTACGTGCTGAGTTTTTAAACTGTTGTCGTTGTAGCAGCTTACTTAATCCTATCTTAATCGGCTTGTCCCTCAATCGTTGTCGTCAAGCTCAACCAACGGAAGGCCGAGAAAACGTACCACTTCGACGCTGTTGGACTGGGACGTTAGTTGAGTTGAGTTTCGCGGGCATGTGTCGGGTTGAGCTAAAGTGGTGCGAGTCTCCCTGCATACACAGGTCGGGAGTCGGTGTAGTTTTAGACAAACGTGTCTAGGCCTCGTCCTTAAGTTCGTAGAGATGCCTATTGGCGTGCCTTTGCGAAGGCTCTGCCGAAAAAATGTGATTGGCCGGGTGCCCACGTCTGTGGCACCGTACTAGGAACTGCTTGCATAGCATAACGTGCTCCCTGAAAGGAGGCATTTGGGCCTCGCTATGGAGATGATGTGCTGGCGCCATCAGAAACATGTTATATATCTAAACTAATGTTTTATTTTGCAAAAAAAAACCCAGCTATTTTACACTATTTCATCAAATCAAATTCAGAAGCTGTATTTACATTTCAATATTACAAGAAGTAGATAACCCGGGTTGCGAATTCTAGAAGATATGCATAACGCCGGAACACTGGCTACTTGTAGAGGCGAAGCTTATGCACCTGATGCTTGAAACCGACACGAAGGTCCTGATTTTCGAAGGCGCTGGATGGCACAAGGGCGTAAAAGTTATTGGCTGCGGCAACAGGAAGTCGTTAGACTTCTTAACGGGCGCGATTGGCAGCTTGAGCGCACTCTGGCCGGGCGCTCGGCTCGAGATCATACCACGCCCAAGGCTCCCAGTACGTCCAATTATCTCAGTATGGATTCCGGCACCGGTTCTGGCTGCGGAGAAAATACTGAAGCCAATTGGGCATCAGAGCGAATGGTTCTTAGTGAATGTGAACTTACTGTACATAAAGCTTATTATTTAGGTTTTATTAGCTTTTTTAAATCCTTAGTACACACGGGTTGCTTCAATGTTTTTTTTCTTCTTAGCAGGTACATTGTTTGCAAATTTCACAAATAGTAGATTAAAAGGTAGCAAAGTAACTGAAAATGTCCAAGCCTGAAAGTAAATCATCTCAATTAATATATTTATTAGATTTTTCAGATAAAAAAAAAACCCCAGGTAAAACGATTAAAGGCAACAATATATACATATATATATATTTCATAGATTTGTTTAAAGCATGAACAATATCTTTGTAAAACATAACAAGAAAAATTTAGCTTAAAAAACATCGTGACTATTAAAAAAAGTAAACACATGTGAACCCTTCTTTGAGTCACTGCAGCTAATTCGGTACAAAAAAAACCTTATGAATCAAACTTTGTACAAAATTAAGGACAATAAATCAGGGACCGTAATCATAAGTAAAATAATTTAAATCAGCATTTAATGATTATTTTATGATTTTTATTTTTTCGTTCAGAGGTGGTAATTAGTATATGTAATTGAGTGTTATTTTCCCATTTTAAAATATAGCCTCATTGCGAGTGTCGTCTCGAGTGATAGTCGTCATTCAAGAGTCGAGCCTGATGCGGTGCTTAGGTGTGGCGATTTTACAGGCAACTTTTAGTTGAAAACAACAATCACTTGGTGTCAACTAATCGCCCAAAATTCAACTGGTGTATTAAAACGGAACAACTTGGCAGCACTGGATAGTTTTCGATGATTTTCGTGATTTACTTATTTCTGGACGACAATAGGCAACGTCATTGTTGTCGAGTCGTACAATTTAGTATAATTCAAGGCATATTTAATAAGGTAGAAGTGGCAACTAGCTCGAACTCTATTGTAGCTAGTTATAATGTCAAACAGCTGTAAACAAACAAATTAACCCTTTGAGGTGCGAGTGCTATGTTTGCTACAAATTAGCATCAATTGAAACACATCAGCATAAATACATACATATGGTACGTATACTTATTTTAAGAATTACTTCAATATTGCCTACTACTATTAGTTTCTTATTTAAATATTTGATTCTAAAAAACATTCATTCTTCTAAATTTATATGAAGACTTAGCTAACAATTTCTTGAAGGGTTTTTAAACTGCCATTTAGTGAACATTTTGAAATGGATGCTTGCAAATACAGCCTCGTTTAACTGGAAGTGTCTTCTTCTTATTTGGCGCTGTAACCAACTATTTATTTCTTGCAGACCTACTGAGTTTGCGTCTGCGCATCAGCAGATGATAGATAACGTTCGTTTGCTTCATGCATTTCAGGCACAGGAACCTCCCAGGGCAAGGGAACTACAGCTTGGTGTAAACGCAAGCGCTTAAAAATATTTGCCTGCAATGGGCAAGTAATAAAATCATTCGCATTGAAATGATTTTCACAGACACAGGAAGAATCAGCGGTTCTCCCAACGAAGTTTTCTTCGAAACTCGCGTAAACAGCGTAAACTCGTCGTAGAGTATCTGAACGAATCTTCATTACAGTGAAGGCTCTCTACGAATTTCGACTTACGTTCGTAGCCATTCGGATTCTGTCATAGCACTTCCGTAGATTTTACGAAAATCGAAGCTACGATAGGTTCTGTCATAGCCCTGATTATTTAATATTGGAAACAGTGATGCCAACCGGCTGAGAATTTCCCGATTTTGGTGGAATTTGAATTTCTCGGGGTAATCGGGGAATTGCTTCAAATTTTAGGGGAATTCAATATACAAACGATTTTTATTTAAACATTCCTATTGAGAACAAAATTACAGCTTGTAATAACAATCTCTTATTACGGTGTGCCAGATTTAAAATATATAGTAATAGCCTCATGACACCGTGTGAATATTAAAGAACTGTCAAGGTTTTAATTTGACATAAAGTTCGTGATCAGCACGTCAAAAAACGTACCAGTGGTATTTTCCAAAAGATTTTCTTAATTTTAGAGAAATTGGGAGTTGATTTGACAGCCGTCAACTGTCAAACTATAAATTTTATTGCATATTCGGATTTAGCATTACAACAAATTTATGATCCCGCAGTTTTATTATAAGCGTAACAGCCCTTCTAGTTTTTCGCATACAACATAGCTTCTCCGACGACCACTGTGCGTCATACTAATCCGGATTAAAGTTTTGGTTGAATACATTACGGGAAAACGCACTCAACAAAGGCATTTGAATGCGGCAAGGATAACAATACAAAGTGTTGCAACATCAAAACTAAAGCTAAAAAAAGGTACAACCCACTTTTAACATATTTCGATGGGCGAAATATTACGAAAATTTGCATGGCAGCACACAAAAGGAAAGGAAAAATCGCTCGGGATAGTAATATTTTACAGCCTTGGGGCGAATAAAAATTACTGAGCCGGCACAGCTGCAATTTAAAATTTTCTTACCGCAGTGAAAAGTTTATTTAAACAGAACTTTGTTACTGATTGGCACAGTCACTTTGAGTTAGAATCGGGTTCAGTGTTGTCACGAAAGAAGGGAGGCTGAGTGTCGATGGAAACTAGTATACAATGACCCAAGATACATAATTCTAGTTATCTCTAATTTTCAAGCACTAATCTGCCTATATCCGAAGTTACACATCGCTACAGACACTACTCTCTCAATTTATAGCTACTGGCAAATATTGTTATATTAGCGAACATCTTTTGTTGACATTTGTAATAATTAATGCAAGTTATTGTGTTTACGAACAGACCGAATATCGCTTGCGCTTGTTATCTATGCTGGAAATGTCACAAGAAATGAAATGTCAAATAATCTTGGCAAAATATAAACAAAATAAATTCACCACCAAAAAATTCACCATGAGCATGCGCCTCAATAAATAAACATAAATATGTGCAACCATATGATGCGAGCGAATCTTCAAAATGTGGGTGAAGTCAATGGCAAAGTTGGCAAGTGCCGACGTCAAAAGAAACCGTTGACCATAACGAGGAGCATGGAGGTAGCATGTTTGGAAAAACTCGACTTATGTTTACCATGCTGAGAGATGCCCATTTCAGTCGAGTTTTAATTGTCAAATGCAACGGGTGAAATCTACTCGGCAACGGCAACGGCAACGGCAACAGCAGACGAACGTATCAAAAACGAAACGCCTCGATGGGGTTGTGGTGCTAATAAATAACAACAATACTTTAGCTTAGAGAAATAACTGAAACCCTAAAATTATACAGTAAAATAGTTTGGGTTTCTTGAAAATTAACCTGTACGCGAAATGTAAACACCTTAGTGCAAGTAATAGCTTATTATTTATAAAATCGAAAAAAAATTGCATATCGGAATCTAGGAAGAATGTTAACAGGCCAGCGCCAGACCATCAAATAGAATTAAATTGCGAAGGCGGTGCCGTTTATATATGTATGTTCGCGGAATCTTCAAGGAATTGGCCAGCGCACGTTTCGGATGTGAAAGGATAATGTGGAAGCATGTCTTCCAACTCTGTTGTGTCACTCTCATCTTTTAATATATTATTTTTTACACAGGGTATGTTTTAACTGACTCATGCATTTTATATAACTCCTGTAGAGAGTGCCACTGCGTGTACATTGTGGGGATTGCGTGTGTGTGTGTGTGTGTGGTGGTTGGCCACATGTGTGGGAAAATTTGCAAAAAATTATATAAATATGTATATGCGTATGCGTGTATCGTTGATGGTATTATCCACAGCAAACCGCTGAACCGCACTGCTTATGCAAGCTTTCGGGTTAAAGGATATGAAATTTGTGTTAAGAAGAACCTTAAGTTCTAATGTCACACTTTGCCGTGGGCTTCAAATAGGTAAATAAAACAAATACCCAACATGTGTAAGCTCGGAGACTTGGCGATTGTGTATGCTCACGTAAATTTTGTAATACATATGTACATATGTATGTACATACTACATCCTTTTTTTGCAGCCTTATACCGTCATCCATGTTGCATATTTTGGGTTAGTAAAGAGAGTACACCGTTACGTATACGTAACGACCAATAACCACTGGCTACCGCCAAGGCAATACATAAATGCGTATGTACATACATACATATGTATATGTGTGTGTACATATCGCACCCTAAATCAAAAACAGTCACAACTCAAAAGATCCGAAATGTCCAGGAGAGGCAAAAAACTGTTGATGCTGTTGATGAACAAAAGCAGTCTAAGTAGTATTTTTTCAAGAAGAAGAAATTTTACCGGAGGTTAAATATATGGCCTTGAATTAGAGATGGGCACGGGCCTAAATTTTCAGGCCCGGCGCGGCACGAGTGCAAAATCAACTTTAAAAAACACGCACAAGCCCGCACGATAAGAATTTTAGTGGGGCCCGGCCCGGCACTACGGTCCCAGCCCGGACATAAAGAGCTAATTTTTTTTTGTATGTATGTATACATATGTACATATTTTTAATTTTGTGTTTTTGTACATACATATGTATATTTACTTAAGCGAATCAATTTTTTACATCAAAAATTTTTATAATATATTTTCTGGAAAGTAGACAAAGTGGAAGGTATTTTATGTACAGATATGTAACCAAAACTACTAAGTATCTTATTTTATCTATCGGTTTCCAAATATTTATTTTTTTGCTTTTCTCTTATCAAAAGAGTTTTTGTTTGTACTATTTTTTTGTATAAAAACAAAAGCTTATCCAAATTTGTAGTACTAGCAACGGACATTTTCGTGCTTATTCGTGCTTTTATGAAATTTTACTGAACGCCCATGCACGCACGAGTTTGTGCTGACAGCAAATATTCCGGCCCGTGCCCATCTCTACCTGGAACTGTTTATTGAAAATAATAAATTTTGAAAAATTTTGACTTGTGACAGTTTTTGATTTAGGGTGCTATATGTACATATATATCGTTGCCACCGTGGTAAAAGCTGTTAACTTCCTTTAGTTAAATTTTACAGTAGAGTGAAAAAGTATTATTGATAAAAGCTACGCACTACCTACATAATATGAAAATACCATTTTGTTACCCAAAAGTTTTAAGTTATAAATTAAATAAGTTAATATTAAAAAAAATTTTTAGGAAAAGCCTTCTAAATATGAACCAAATCGCACCATTAATATGGGTTCACCAAATATTTCGACTTCTGCACCACCTACCGGCAAATTTTTTATTGTTGAGTTATTCCTTTTTATGTAAGTAATTTATCTGAATATATTAAATAACTATAAACTAAATCAAACCACAGCTGCAGGTTTTCGAAATATATCGGCCGCCGCGCCACCTATCGGCCAAATTTTTTTAGGAGTCTTTTCCTTTCATGTAGGTAATCCACATTTGAAATATGAACCGAATCGGGTTTTTTTTAACTATCTCGACTCCTGTGCCACCTAGCGGATTAATTCATCTTACATACTACATTGTCAACGGATTCTGAGCAAGTCGGTTTAAAATTGATTCCAAGATTTCAGTTTTGATACTAAATCAACATCTGTTCTAAACATTTTGGTTAGAAAAAATACAAGAAATTAAGATTAATCACGGAGACTAGTCGACGTCGTCTTTATCCTTATCCCTAAAAGCTTCAGAGCCATTAGCATGATGCCCTTCATGCTGAAATTTCAGAAGAGATTGGTTGAGTTGCGAATTCGTAGGAAGACATTTTCATCACATCCTCTGCCTTTGCATCAATGCCTATAAAGAGGCAAACTCTTACGAAATGGCTCTACAAAATCTGGTTGCCAGAATTACATAGCAATGCTATCACTAATAGTGGGGGAGCCCACGATGCTAAATCGGGACTTACTCGATCATCGTTTTGACCTATTGGATTTTGAAGATTAGATGATAGAAAGAAAAAGAGGCCATGTGATGTTTTTCCTTTCAGCGGTGGGTGGATGATCTACAGGCTTTCAAAAATGTGAAAAAACAGTTACGTGGATTTACTCGGGCGCGTCAGAGATTCCGAAGGAATGTTAAGTGGGCTCTCATTCAATAATCTGACAATTCAAATGTGACGCAAGCTCGTGGCGTTTTCTTGAAGATGCAAAAAAAAAAATCGCCATTTGGATCTAACTTGGATAAAGACAACCGATGTAGCGAATTTGGTTGAGATATCTCGTGCTTTATTCCAGTTATCGTATGCACGGACGGACTGACAGACATTGCTTAATCGATTTATCTCTCCATTCTGAGCATCTTGGTATATTTATGATCAGGGATCAGGTTTTATGGAAATTGCCTTTTTTTCTGCTAAATAGATAGAGTATATTCGAATAAGAATGTCCACGATTTAGTTTTCCCTGATTCCATATATACACATTTGTTGTTGCCTTTGTTTGCCTTTTTTAAGACATTTGCCTTTTTTTGCCTATTGTACCTTTAGAAAAGTAATTATAGCGAAGAGAGGAATTAGCAAGCAATTCTATATAGGCATGGGACAGTTGCGTCCGTTGAATATTTTCCCTGTAACCCAGTGTTATTTTTCAGATTTGGTCTTTTTTTGTGCCTTCTTTTGCCTTTTTTTTGCTATTTCTAGGAAAAGGTCCTGCCTATTTCGCCATTTTATTTTGCCTTTTTTATAGTTTTTAAGGTCCTAAAAATTCGTTCCCTCTTTATGACTATATCTTTCTCGATTTGACAGGAATCTATTACAAATAACCGTTATGCAGACAAAATTACAATATCCTTGTGCCCAAGTACGCTCGGGTCTAAAAACAATATTTCACTTGATTATTTAAAAATTTTAGCATTACCGTAGTGTTGCCAGATGGGTCAGGTCGAAACGAACGTATAAGAAATAGTGCTGTCATATTCTAATATCGCTCATCTTTCAAACGACGCAATCATTTTCTTGTGTTAACCACAAACTGAAATGTCTTTTTATCAGACCAAATAACACATTCCCACCGATGAAGTGTCCAGTTGCGTCGCTAACTACGTCATTCTTGCATTGCATTTCTGCGCGAAATATTTTTTTTTTTGTGGTTCACCGGATTCGTTTAGTATATTTATTTAATAATGTTAATATTTGAGTTCTATACATGTATACATTTACATGTACATATACATAAATTTTCAGTTTTATGTGGAAATACGATTTTTCGTTGGCTTAAACCGCAGAAGTAAGCTTCCTTCTTTCTTAAGTTTACTATTTTTATTTTATTTGTAGTGCACAGAATAGTAAGTTTCTTTGTATTTCTTCTCTGCACACAAAAGGAAAACAAAAAACGAGTGGCTTGTCAAGGTGAGACCCTTCAGCAACCCTGCAGGCCACAACTACATATTTTTTACTGTTTTTCTTTTTTGCTTACATATGTATGTACATACATATATATGTATTTATGTGCAATCATATAAGCGTAAACACAAACTTGTTACCTTACGAATAATTTGCGCTCAAGTTTGTACGATTGTTTACTTACTTTTGACATTAAGCATTTAAGTATTTACAAACATACCTTTTTAGCTACTTTTATACAAAAACACTTCGCTGAGAAAATTTAAAAAATTGTAATCAAATGTTGAGATACACAAAGTAGTGGCCAGGTAAAGGTTACCATTAGTGAGAATTGGTGCATTCGCATTACTTACAAGATACAAGTTTCCACCAAGCCATATGGTTCGGGGTGAAATTTCATACCTTGGTGTTAGAGAATTCACATTCATTAACTGCAATTTAAAGACGCGCACTTAATATTGGTTAAAATTTTATGTTTCCTTTATATTATTTTACCATTTTCCATACTTTTATTTTTGGATTATTACTTGTTCAACACGAATTAAAAAATGTGTTACTCATACGCCATGCTGCACAATTTTTTTTTTTAGTTTTTGTAATAATTCAAAACATTTACCTTTTATTGGCTTGCTTTTGGTGTTTGGCATTGGATTCTTAGTATGTTCGCTTACTTATACACATATCTACATATGTACCAAACTCAACTATATTCTCTGAAAAATAGTGTTGGTAACAATTATAGGGCCTCTACTGTTTATTAAATCTTCCGTCTAAAAGAAGGCAAGAGCGCTAATATACAAATTTAGAGAAAGCTGTTTAAAAATGTTATGAGTGTTATGAGATTCGAGGTTTTGCCAGAGTACCGTCGATATGCAGATTTTTTTATTGCAAAATTTTATAGCGCTATTTTTGTTACGGATGGAAAGTTTGGTTTATTCAAACTATAATATGTAGATACTTTATAAGTCCACCGACCAAAATTGTTTTATATATGTACCTTAGACCGCATGAATTTTTATGAATAAAAATAGTTTCTTAAAGAATTGAAAAAAATCCCCTCAGTTGACAAAAAATTTTAAGCTTAAAAATGCATAAAAAAAATTTCAACGGAATCGTAATAATGAGTTTTATGCTGCTGTTTTTTTAACTTTTTTTTGAAGATTGGTTTAAGAAAAACTTGAATAACGGGGTAAAAACCATTCCGATTTAAACTTATGAGGTATCCGTGGAAAGTTCTTTTTCCACTCTTTTTTATTCCTTTGCAAATAAACTCGTTCAAAGTATGAAAAAGAAAGGTAGGATGAACGAGCGTCATTCCAAACTGAATTAAAATGTATTGGTATTTGAAAAAGAAAAATCGGGAAGTGAATGAGTTTTTTATGCAAAGAAATAAAAACAGCGGAAAAATACCTTTCCACGGATATCTCATAAGTTTAAATGGGAATGGGTTTGGCCACGTTATTCAAGTTTTTCTTAAACCAACCTTTGAAAAAAATTAAAAAAACAGCATCCAAAATCTCGTTATTACGTTTCCGTTGAAAATTTTTTTAAATATTTTTATGCATAGCTTAAACTGTTTTGTCATCTTAGGCGATTTTTTTCGAAAATTTCTTTAAGAAACTATTTTTATTCATTACTCCATTTTTTTGGCATTTTCAAATCGGTCCAGCTCACGTAAATCTAAATATTTTGGTGGACGTCTTCAAATATAATAAATTTTGTAATCTTGGCGGAAAAATCGCAACTTAATTTGGTGATGCAGTCTAATGTACATACATACATGTATACATATCCTCAATAGAAATGTCGCAAAATTCATTGGTCTCCAGAGCGGTCTTTTCAATCAAATTAGAAGAGATAAGCAATGAATTTTTTCAAATACAATTGTCTAGTTTATTGCAAAAAGAGGCAATGTAATTACAATTTGAAATTCGTAAACTTGCATATTGTAGGAACGTTGAGTCGGCTGTTGCTGCAATTCCGTGCTAGCAGGATGACAAATGGAATGGCTTTAAACGAATCTTCTAGTTTCAGGTGGACCGCTGTTCCACTTTCTTAACGAAAGAAAAACCGATGGCTCGGTGGACAATTGGAAGGTTGCAGTTACTACATACATACATACATGCTGACAATCTTGCCAAAATCGAAGCTTTGAGTGTCGCCTCCAATATGGAAGACATTTCAAAAGAATCGAATTATATTTGGTAAAGATATAAGTAATTTTATACTAAATGGTAAAAAGTTAAAACATTCCCAAGTAACAGCCAATTGGAAAAGGTTAGCGCAAATTTAGAATCAGTGACCAAAACTCATTCCACGTACATTAGGGTGGTCCAAAATAAGTCAAGTCGCAATTTTAATGGCCTCACCCCCCATTTTTTATTTTGAAATGAAAAAATATTTAGAGATCGCTCAAGCACTCAAAGTTTTCCATGTATTTTATATGGGAAAAAACAAGTTTTCGTAGAACTGATATAGAATTCTTGAAATTCAATATTTTCGATTGGAAAACTTTGTTTCTCTTCAGGAGACTGCCAATAATAATAACCAATTGTCTATTTTAGCATTTTTTAATACTAACGATTTTTTCCTATCGAAAAATATTGATTTTCAAGAATTCTTGTACCATTTCTACGAAAACTTGTCTTTTTACCATATAAAATCCATGGAAAACTTTGAGCGCTTTGAGTGACCTTTAAATATTTTTTGATTTCAAAATAAAAAAACGGTGGTATAATTTATCGAACAATCCTAGGTGGTGAGGGCATCAAACTTCCGACTTTACTTTTTGTTTTTACCACCCTAATACACATAAAAATTAATGTTTGAAAAAGGCAATGTGAATCAGAGTGAAGAATTAATTTGTTTTTTTTAATTTTTTCTAAAATATTACGCTGAAACTTTCTTGAAACCAGGGGCCTATTTCATAAAGTGGCAGTGATAATTTTGTAACGGCAGGCATTTTTCGTATTGTCAGTGATAATTCGACAGATTGGTGGTTGTTTTATTTCATAAAAGCAATTGTCACCACCGCTCCAATTCCATGAGAAATTCCATTGAATTTTTTATGTAATCCATATGAAATAAGAAAAATCGACAATTGTCGCACAAGTCACGTTTATGAAATAGGCCCCAGGTACGCTCATGAATATTGTAGGCAGTTCCCATTTTATATTTCCTTTCGCAAATAAGCAATATTCATCCTGAAAACTTATTTCGTCGCTCGTGCCCTTCACTGCTTTTCAAAATTTGTTTGCACTTATGTAGGAATACATATTTTCTATACCACAAGTATTAACTTGTGTGCGATAGTTGATCTTTTCTCCGTTTGCTGCTTATACATACATATGTATGCATGCATGTATGTATGTACTTTCGTGAAGTCGTGTCCAAGAACTATTTCTCAACTATGATCGTATTGACACACAAAAACATAAGTGGAAAAGTGGATAATACGACCTTCTATAATATTCGCGCAACTGCCATTTGCAATGCTCATTTTATTGGAGTGTGCCAGCACAAAAATTGCATTCTTTGGTTGCAAAGGACTTGGAAATATAAATACAACTGTAGTAGAATATGAGTAAATAATGCACAATTACAAACACACTTGTATGTGTATAAGTCCCAGTATGGAAAAAACTAGTTTAAGTGTTGATTTTAAACCAGTTTTTTACCCACCACAACTAATTTAACATCTGATTTTCTTCCTTGGAACGAACTGTTTACTGCAACATGGCGATGCTCTAGGAAGCAGTCAATTATCCGACTCTTTAAAATGCATTTGGCTTAACGCTCTTCAAAGCTAGTATTTATCCTTTGAATATGCTTTCGTTCTGCACTTCATAGATGTTTTTTTCATATTTCCTAAACACAAAGAATTTATTTGTAATCATTTTCTCTGTTGGAATTTGAACCCGGATCTTCTGGCAGCTACAGCCAGATATGGAAATGTGCTTTCAAATTTTCAGTTTAAATTTTGTGCAATTTTTATAAATAAAAATGTAAACATACATATATTTGCAGATGCCTTTTATAGCAGAGTTGGGGGTAGAGGTGTATAAAAAATCGATTCTGACATCGATATATCGATTTTTAAATTTTTGGCACAACATCGATGTGGGTTGAATCGATTAAAATCGAAGAGAGATTCTTTGCTACCTTTTTACTTGTAAATGTAAGACTAAAACTATGTTTGTGTAATCTAATCCAAATATTAAAATTTTGCAGGATTTTTTAGCATATATATGTATGCAATATTTTTCACTACCACTTCTAATGTTTAGTGGTGAATTGCAATATATCAGCCGCACTATACAATAGTGATAGCGAAATAAAAAAAATGGTAGTTAGATTTGAATTTTTTCCTCATCGCATTACAAAGCAACCAGTCCCGAACTAGTTCTGTTAGATACTATCTCTGAAATAGTTACTTTATTTCTCGGGGAGACAGTTGCGCACTGCAAGGATGTGGCTTAAGTACTTAGTTGGTAGCAAATAGAAATGCGTGAATATGAAACGTTGTAATGTCAAGGACGTATACAGTTGTTTGCTATTTACTGTTTCGGACTTACCACTTTTGCACACTTGAAATGTACACATGCAAACAAAAAGGTTGAAGTTGCACTCAACCATTAAATCTTCGGTATTTGCGAAACAATCTACTAAAAATGCTTGGTTCTTAAATTCTTAGCTGCCACCTACGACTTTTTTCCTTTCGACCAACAATGCGTACCATACGTACATACATATGCGCATTAGGGTGGTCCAAAAATATATGTGAAAAAGTAAAGTGTGAATTTTTATGCTCTCACCCCCTAGGATTGTTCTAAGCCGAAAAAATATACCCCTATTTTTTATTTTGAAATCAAAATATAATGTAATTTATATAGGGAAAAAACACTTCGTAGAAATGGTATAGAATTATTGAAAATCAATACATATTTTTCGATCGGCAAAGCTCTGTAACCATTTTTTTATAGTAACTATACTTTATAGGTCCGCCAAAACCTCCGGGAAAGGTCAGAAAATGCAATGGGGGAAAAAATCAAAAAATCTTTGGTATTAAAAAAATTGTTAAATAAACCATTGGGTATTGTTATTGGGAGTCTCCTGAAGAGAACCACAGTTTTCCGATCGAAAAAGGTTGATTTTCTAGTATTACATACCATTTCTACGAAAAGTTGTTTTTTCCCCATATAAAATACATGGAAAATTTTGAGCGCTTTGAGCGACCTCTAAATATTTTTTTTTCATTTCAAAATAAAAGAATAGTGTTATATTTTTTTTCGTTATAGAATAATCCTAGGGGCTGACAGCATTAAAATTCCGACTTTGCTTGTTTTGGACCACCCTAATGTACAATGTTAGCAATAAAAAATAATTAAAAATCAACGTGATTTTTTATCCGCTTAAAACTTGCACTTTTTTTACTAGAATCAAGAAACTGATCTATCTGCGTACTCAAAATTTTTCTAAAATTTCAGATAAAAAAGTTCAAAATTTAAAAGAAAATTCGTTAGACGTTCTGTATAAAGCATGAAAGTTTCACTTTAGATTAACTGGCTAACCAGAATGGTGAGGCGTGGTGTGTAGCAAGAGTTGTAAAAAGCTAAGATATTCTAAATGCTCTAAACTGCCCACAATATGTAGCTGCGGTTGTGGTGTATTATTGCTGATGTAGCTAGCGAAACAGCTTGTGGCTGTGGTACTACATTCTGGTTAGCCAGCATAAAGCATGAACAATATTTTTATAAAAAATAACAAAAAAATTTTAACTTGAATTTCGCGCCAAAAATATTCTCTAAAAACATCTAATGTATGCCAAAGATAGGATTGAAAAAATAGAAAGCGCCACACATACATACATATGTAGCGGGGGATTTAATTAATTTCGTTTTTAAACCCTAATGATGTATTCCCAAATAAAAGACATATTTATCATAAAGAATAAAATTATTCATAATATCGCTTGTATCAATAATTAAGTGATAAGAAAACGACTCCATCAGGCGAGTTGCCATCGGTGGACGTTTTAGGGCGACTGGTCGTAAGAAATCAATACAATGGCGATATTACCGGCAATAAATTGGTTTCCGAGGGTGAAATGTTTTCTTATTGCCGGCAACAAAAATTTTCTAGTGGGATGAAAGAAAAAAGGTTAGCGTGTGTCAGTTTTATTTAAATACTTATGTCGAGAAAAAATTTTAGGTGGGTTTAAAATAAAATTTTCTATAACTTTCTTATTGGATATCCCATTTTTTATGTCGCTGAAAACATCGCTCGCTCAGGACTATAATTGGCCAGTAAACCAATTTGGCATTCAAAACCGTTTTAATTTATACCTTCACTAATTTTGGAATTACTATCCCTAGATTTTATTTTTATATTATATACTTAATGCTCTCAAAACATTGCGGCGAATTTACTAAAAAAGGGCTAGGCTTTATTTACAAACAAAAAAGTTACATATCGCAAATCTAGATCTAAATTGCTATCAACTAAAAAAAAAAATATGCCAATTTTTTTTCATAAATCATTTCATAGGACTTATATTATTGCGAATATTTTTTTCGTCGTGATTATATAAATTACCTAAAAAACTACTATTATACCGGTTTTTGTATTAATTGCTTTGAATCTGTACGATCCACAAGCAGACATATTTCCCTTTCTGAATTTTGAAATCTAGGTGTGCGATATAATGTTTTTAGTACTTGTGTGGAGGCCAGAGTGTCCAGATTACGCGATTTAACGCCGATTTCGCATTTTTTTTTTGGTTTCTTGCACGCAAAAATTTTGGAAATCACCTTGGGCGATTTGTTAAATTTGTTTGAACAAATCGAGTGAAAGGTCTGAAAGTTTAAGAAAAAGCATTTGCTTAGCTTTTATGCATACGGCCCAATATTTAAAATGCAACTGTTTGGCCTCTACAAACATATTTAAGTCAAAGAATCATGCATAAATTGTGTTTTTTAGTTTATATTTTTTAACGAGCGTATAATTAGCTAATACACATTATGCGCACAACGAGCACTCTACAACGTTAATTCAAGTGTCATCTAGCAGATGAGTGTAAACATATGTACATATGTATATGCATACATACTATGTCCCTACTGAAAGGCATTGCAACAGCAAGAGCACATTTAAACGAGGATAATAAACACTTGAACGACAACGAAATAATAGGGGTATTCGCTGAGTCTTGCAAAGCCCTTGCATGATGACAGATTGCACGGTAAAAACCGGTTTTCGTATGGGAGAGCTTTGCAAAGCGTACAATCCGTGCACCGTGCAAGAGCTTTGCAAGACTCAGAGAATACCCCTATTGCAAATATGTATTTACATAATGTTCATAATAAGAAATAATTAATCTACAAAATAAAACGCCTTTAATTTGATACAAATACTGAAATATCTGAAACAAAATTCGTCTTAAAATAAATTTATTGAACTTGATTGGGGAAGCAGAAACTTTTTTGAGAGGTGTCCTAATTTACATACATATGTATATATATATATATATATAGAGAACTTTAACGAAATTTCATTAAATCAAGTGAAAATTGGTAAGATATTTTAGATTGTAAACTTCAAAATCGGCAACACTCTGTACGCTACTTTAGATAGCGCTCCCTCCCATCACCTGCCTTCCAGTTATCCAAAGTGATTTGCATATTCTGTCGATATTAAGATGCGCATACAAAAATACTACAAATTTAGGTTTCCTTCTATGGATGACAATTTTATTGTTTTCATCAGTTATGCCCTTTCAGCGGTGGGCATGCATCATGGTGAGTAAATATTGAATAATCCACTGTCAGCCAGGCTTACAGTCATTTGCATACTGCGGTGAGTTGTTGCAATGCATATTTACATACAAATTAAAACTTGTCTATACTTGTTAATAAGTAAGAGGTTGGCACACCAGCGATATTACTCTGAATAATTAGGTACATATGTATGTATGTAGGTGTATTTGAAAACATACACACATATCTAATAAAGTTAAAATCCAAAGAATGCGTAATACGACCACTGTTAACTGCATTCAATTCTTAATATTGCCTTTTCTGCGATCTTTTATTCGTGAAGATTTTTTTTTTTTTTTTAAATATGATATCGATTCAGATTTTTTCAATTGAAAGTATTTGAAGGAACACGAAAGACGATGTTAAATTTTAGTGAAATCTAAAAGCCGGGTTTCTTCACTTTCACTTTTTGACGATAAAACTATACATACTATTAACAAATTTACATACATACATACATACATATGTACACATTAGCTCTGATCCAGTACTCCATGAACTTGCAGGTGTAAAAGAGAGCGATTTTTGGAGAGTTGTATAGAGAATGAAGTTGCAAGATTTTACCCTTTTCTTCTGGTGAAATCATGAAAAGTATCAAGTGACGGCTGTCTGACGTTTTTACGAGAATCTCCAACGTTTTCACTCCATACTTATTTCGTCTAAAGAGAATTGTTTTTGCTATAGAGATGAAAAGAATATCCAAAACAGCGTTGTCGTTTTCACCCCAATCGGAGTGTTTCACTCCTTTTTAAGCTGAAACCCTACGTCACTTCGCCCGCCTCCCTTTGAAAAACCGAGCCCGGGGGAAACATCCCCGACCTTGCCTAGACGGGTCCGGGTATGGGTGATAAACGCAATGTCGCATTATATTACCTGTTATGCCTTATTACCACAGATATATTTGTAAATATGTATTTATACGATTCGAAAATAGACAGTCGAACAGTTAGAAACCCATTTGCAATGTATTTTTGCTTTAGTTTCGGAGACTGCTATTTAGATTGGATTGTATCCATGATAAAAATATAGTAAGGTAAAACCGCTGAGAGTTACTTTTAAAATTCTTGACGTTTCCAAACATTTTAATTTTTAAATTTACTCACAAACTCACACACACATTTTCATTTTCAATCTCAAGCAACAACAATTTCGAACAATTTCAATTTTTTATTTTCAATTTTATATGATTTTAAAATGCTGGCAAACTTCAAAAAAAAATCATGGCCGACAAAATGAGAGAACGGTTATACCTTGCTATGTTTTTATCATGATTGTATCTGTATACATATATGCATATGCATACATACATATATGTAGATTTGTATGCCTTAATTAAGCCCATCTAAGCGTATCATTGTTCGTCATATTGTTCCCCAGTGAGCTATATTTGTTTCCGCATGTATTATTTCTGCAACAACTAAAATCCCAAAGAGACTTAAACTACAGCCATTTAGTTCAACGCACGTGCACATGTATTTGGGTCGTTCTTAAAAAACATGACCAATTGGTGTCCCCAGAC
>NW_016160798.1:30507-59304 GCF_001687245.7 Rhagoletis zephyria | reverse complement strand
GACAAAGTTAGAGAATAAAGATGCATGGCAGATGCAGCAAAAAAAATTATTTTCAACTAATTTAAAATTATTCAAGCACCAAGTTTTACGATTAAAAGTTGTTTGTTGATTAGTTAGACTGAGTTGTCTGTCTTTTGCTTGTGATGTGAAGGGGCACACTGGGGACGACTGATTGGTTTACTAATAAAAAGAGAGCTATCAATCTATACTAATACATATATATTTTGAAAGCCGTATTTTTTCTGTTCTCAAAGCTCGAGATCGGCTGTACCGTTTTTTTGAAATTTCGGTTATAGGTTCTGGATGGGCTTCTCATTGTCTTAGGCAAAAAAGTTTAAATACTTCCTAAAAATGGAACTGCAGGACTTTAAAGATCCTATAATATCTGGAAGTATTTATTGTAGAGAATTGGAACTTGGTATGGAGATATATGAAATCAATCGTATGCTCATGAAGAAAAATGCGGACTATTTGAAAAGGGGGCGTGGCATCTCTCATACAAACCGAATTTTTCATAATAAATATCTCTAAAATTTTTCTTGGTAGAGTACTGAAACTTGCTGTGGTGATATATGAATATAGTCGCAAAGTCATGGAGAAAATATGAAGCTATTGGAAACGGGGCCTAGCTTCAAGCCGAATTTCATACTGCATATCTCTAGAAGTGTTCATAGTACACTAGAACACTTCGTATGGAGATATATGAAATTAATCTCATACTCATTAAGAAAAATGGGCTCTTTGAAAAGAGGGCGTGGAAAAGTACAAACACACTGACTTTTACTTATCTTTGAATGTGTATATAATTCTTCTGTAGGTATATTTGTGAGTGAAATCCTAAATGGCTGGAGGGATTTTAACAAAGTTTTGTGTGTGTGTGTGTTTGAGTGGGTCTCTGGATAGTTTAGTTTCACAATTTAATCCGCCAGTTGGCGCTGGAGTTGAGTTATTACTTAAAATCTTTTTTATGATCCGATTTGGCGAATATTCAAAACATGTATTGGAAATGGTAAGGGCAGTCCAATTGCCAGGTGGTGTTGAGGTCCAGTTATTACTAAACATCGACAAGTGGGAATAGGTGCCGTAAATGCCAGACTAAATCGACCTGTTGCACCATTGAGTACATCGAACACTCGGGTGTTACGATTGGCCCAATGGATGTGATTTGCCAATATTAATATGCGTAAACTTACTAAATTTCCCAAAAACTTAGGGACACGATTGCGTTGAACTAGAAAGGGAGACACACGAATAAGGCTAAACTGACTTTTCTGTTTTTGATACTCACAAACGTCGGACCAAAGTTATAATACCATTTCTTGTTCATGAAATGTATCAAAATGTAACATTGTTGTAGGGCATCCTGAGCAAACAGTAAGTAAGCTGGGTCGGGAAAACTAAAAATAAAAATTTTTTCTTTAAGAATAAAAGTGTGAAAAAGTTAAAAGAAGCCATAGAAAACAGAAAGCATTATTGAAAATAAATGGAAACCCAATACGAGAATAAAACCTTCCATTACATATATATGCATGTATGCGAGTATAAAACAATCAGACGAAGTCAGAGTGCGATCCGAGTTGAGTTAAAAAGTAAAGAAAGCAACGAAAGTTATTTGAGCTCTAGCAACGCACTAAACTATGCCACCATATTATACATACGTACCAAGTTACATACATACTATTTGTAAACCATTGGAAATTAAAACGGACTGTTGTAGAATTTGTTACATGGAGGCATGCAATTGAAAGTCTAATTTTTACAAGTCTAAATGGCTTAAGCCCTGACTATAGGAAAAGCAGAAAAAATAAAAAAATCAAAGAGTAAGCAGAAAAAGTGTTGACTGGGTGACACCTTAAAAAAAAAGAAAAAAAACACGAACAGCATAAACAGAAAATACCGAAAGTGCCGAAGTGACGAAAAATAATCAAAATAATAAAGACTGTTCAAAACAAAAAAGTCGGCAAGTGACCGAAATTTAAAGGGGAAGCAAAAAAGACGAAAAACATAAAAACAAGTAAAACGTAGTGCAATAAAACGAGTATGAAATGATGTACATACATACGTAGGCTGCTATGAAAGAGTAGAGCAAGACGTTGGCATGCAAATCCACTTAACCCACTTCTTTGCATACCCAAAAGTGCTTGACGAGCGCATCAAACTGGGTAAGCCGATGAATGCAACCCATACATATGTACATACCCAACTATATATGTGTATGTATGTATATACAAACTTACCCTGCTGCTCATAAGTGCATAACTTTGTATATGCGATTTCAGCTCATGTTTGTATATAATTTAGTTGCCTTGTTTGCCACAACGACGAATCACGGTAGAAAGTGGTAAAATTAGTTTTAGCAGCAATGCAATTTTCCAATTTGTACATGCGAGCATCTATGTGCATTAGACTGCATCACTCCCCATACAAAAAAAAATCGGTACTGTGTTTCCATCGGAATTATAAAATCTGTTATATTTTAAGACATCCACCAAAATATTTCGGAAAAATATTAAGATTAACGTGAGCTGGACCGATTTGAAAGTACCTCCAAAAACTTCCGTTTTGTCAAGTAAAGGGGTTTTTTCAAAAATAAATCTTTAAGAAACTATTTTTATTCATAAAATACTCCATTTTTGGAGGTAATTTCAAATCGGTCCAGCCCACGTAAATCTTAATATTTTTCCGAAATATTTTGGTAAACGTCTTAAAATATAATAGGTTTTATATTCCAAATGAAAACACGGTACCGATTTTTTTTTTTTTGTATGGGGAGTGATGCAGTCTAATGTACATGCATACATTTGTATACGTACACATTTTTAACGATAGTAGGAAGTATCTTTTTTATGAACTTTTGCAGAAATTTGCTTACTTTATAAGCTTTGAGTTTGCTATCTGCGGTCTAAGTGAATTTCATTTGGAATTTCAATAGTGCAACTGGTGTGTATGAGGGCGTTGAAGTAATGTGAGTGCAAATGGTGAAGCCTAAGCATTTTTTTTTTGCATTCAGTTCTAAGTTAATTTAAAGAAAATATGGAAAATAACTATATCTAGCACATATCTACATCAAATATGTATATAGGTCAGTGGAGTACTAAGTATGTATGTGAGTAATGTGGTTAATTAAGAATTCGTACAAAGCAAGCGCATAATATTCTCGGTGTGGTGCTTTTGCGGTTGGATAATAGAAAAATAGAGGGGGAATCATAATAAAGGAATGAATGGAATCTAATTCGTAAACAAAAAATTTATGCATAATATAAGAAAAAATATATGAGGTATGCACATAAATATGTAGTAGGATCCGAATTGGGCACGACCTTCACCCATCTGTTTAATGGATGAAATATGCTTTGTATGAAACTTAATATGTTAGTAAATATTTCAGGAGTAAGTTGGCTGAAAACATCCTGGCCAGGGTATTTTTAATTAAATATTCGAAAACTAGCTTATTTTTTTAATTTTGCACTCATTTGTTAAAAAGTTGAATACAATTTAAATTAGTGGACAATATGGGCGTAGAAATAAAGAGGTCTAAGAAGCTTTTAGTTCGAAAATAATTCCAATAGAGTTGCCACCTCTTTAAAAGTCGCATTTGATATAATCATACATACTTAAGTTATATGAAATATTAGAATGTTTGTGTCAAATGAAATATTACCTATTAGGATATATTTAGTTTGAACCATCAGAATATGTGTCAGGTGTTTGATGCGGGTTGCCACCTGTTTAAAAACGTTTAAAACTCTTACAGCCAATTTCACGAAAGCAATTTAAGTGAAAAATGATTTTAATTTTTTCAATTTAAGAAAATTAAAAAAAAAATTAAAAAATCATTTTCTTTTAAACCCTGCCTTATTTAATTTAATTCATTAGTTCATTGAGATTTGTTTCAAAATATCAGACGAATGATATTTAAGTCAAAAGAAATCGCTTAACCCTCCAAATGCGCGCTAAAAAGCAATTTGCTCCCGAATTTGAAAATTGGCCGATTTTTAATATTTACTATTTTTTTTTTATTTATTTAAATGCTCTGAGTAACTTTAAATAAATATTTTTTCTATGTGGCAGCAAGCATTGGAAGCAGTTGGTGTGCGATTGAAGCTCCAAGTAGGTGATGTAACGTACATATCTTTGCCAGGGTCGTCGAGAGAAAATTTTAATAAAAATTACAATTGAACGAAATCTATCTAAACGTATCAAATTGTGATTGTTTTGATTTTATTTTCTATCCCTATTTGAAAGTTTGTTTTTTGATTGCCAGCTGAATTGCTTTTATACAAAAAGTTAATTTTGTATGTATTTCATTAAAAAAATTAAATGGCAGCATGATTCTCTCACGGCTCTCTTTGCACTTAGAAATTTAACTAAGAAATGAAAAGTCTATAATTCTCCAAGTTTCTAAGTGAAATTGTTTTTTTTTTGGTAACTACATACATGCGCTGCTCATTTGCCAGATATACAATTTTCAAGTCAAGTAAAGTCAAGTTAACTTAAAGAACTCACAAGGACTATCTAACCAACCTTTCTAATTTTCTCTTTCAGATTTTTCAATTCTCCACAGTGTTTGAAAAAAAAAAATATGAAGAAAATAAAAAAGATCATTAGCAGCCCAAACAAAAGAAGAAATGTGTTTCACCTATAAAGGTTAACGATAAACAACATTGAGCGGCAGCAAGTAGTAAAAGGTTAGTACCAGCAACCAACCCTGTCTTTTTGAGTACAGGCAAACTATGCACATTACACTTAATTAGATATGTAATAACTTTTATTTTTGTAAAATTTTTGTTTCTCTATTTCATATTTTCTTTTACAATTGCGCTTGATTTTAAGCTGTAAAAGTGAGTGGTCATCAAGGTTTTGCATAGCAGCATTGAAACTTTAGTATTTTCTTAGCTTTTCCTAGTTATTGTAGTTCATTATATCAAACTCTTTTTAAATTTCAGGAATTTTTGTTCGTGTTTCACTTTTTACTGTAGCATATTTCTGCCCTTTTTATTTACTGACCAAACAACCATCTTGTGGAAAAGTGCAGAGCTTCTTAACTCAAACACTTTTATATTAAAACACTCCTAAGTTCTCCTTATTAGTACAGTGGTTGTTATCGTTACAGCTTCTTGCTGTTGATGGCCTGCCTTGCACATAAATTAACTTGAAATGCTTTGCACATTAACTTAACGACCCATGCATCTTCCACGGACTGCTACACACATATATTTCTATATATTCATACACTCGTACAAGTGTATGCGTATATGCACACTTGAAAAGTGCACGGAAAATAGCTTTCTCACAAAATTGCCGAAATCAAGAGGCTGGCTATGTACAATAATGCTCTAGATATGAGTAGCAAAAACTAAGTGCGAAAATGAAGTAAGACCAACACAAAGGAAGCATCTCTTTGTTGATTTTCTTTTAGATGTATGTCGGGAGAAGGATGAAAAATCTACATATACATACATATATATGTACATACATTTTGGTTTCATTAGTAGCAATACGATACACATGCTCGTAGTCTGTATGTAAGTTTGATAAATTATTTATTATGATATTTTTTTTCGTTTCTGCTGCTTTTTCTGAATACACTATTAAACTTTGGTTATTTTATATTAAATATTTACGGAAATATAGCAATTAATATATAAAATGAATGAAAAAAGGTTAAAAATTCATTTAAGAATAAATTTGTGAAAAATTGAAATTTTAAAAAGAATATTTTAAGATATTAGTTTTCACATATAGACCTTTGAATATCTGCCAAAACATATTTGAAATTCTACTACTTAATTTTTAGTGGCACGTTTCAGAAAGTTTGACTCTAAAATATTACTATTCACGGGTACCAAGAGCAGGTTCTTAAACAATGCTTTCCCTATATACAAAATGGTATTCTTAAGATAGTAGTTCAAGGTTGCCACTTATTTTCGATTCTACACAATTTATCTAAAACATCGCAATATGGATATCAAATGAAAGGTATTGTTGAGGACTTTAGTCAGAAAATATTTTCGATCAGGGTTGCCACGCTGTTATGTAAGACAAATTTTTATTTTGTTAATTTCAATCAGCATTTTCTGTATGTATACACAGTACATATATGCGCAAGCTATGTACTATTCAATCCAGCGTTTTCGAAATGGAGTGACACCTAAATTTTTTTAATTTTAAAAATTCTATCGCAGTATTTACATATCGCTAGCTTAGAAAGAAAAGTTGCTAAGTCCCATTTTAAAAATTTTACAGGAGAGGAAAAAATCTTCCTATAGCCATTTTCTTTAACTATTTCGCAAGACTTTGAATCAAACATTTTGCGCGTTTAAAGCAAAGCAAAACTCCATAAGAATCAGAGGGATTCGATATTTATTAAAAGATGTCGTATTATTTTGGCCTTATCGGATTTGTGGTGCTTCTTTTGGGACTTAGCAAATTTTCCTTTTATTGCTTATGAAGAGGAAAAAATAAAACAAATACCTTTATAATTTTCGAAACGATGCGTATTCAATTTCTTTATCCTCCTATATCAAAATATGAGTTTTCATAAAAAGTGGACTTAGCAACTTTTCACTCTAAGCTAGCGATATTTAGAAAACTTTCCGTAAACAGTTTTTACATTTAAAGCCATTGTTTGGCACAAACGCTATGTGCTTTTCCAAGAGCAGATTAAGATGGGCTAAGCTCTGGTATTAAGAAATGTATTTTTTCACTATAAATTTCCTCTACCAGCTTCCCAAACAAGAATTCAAAATTCCTAACTATAAAACTCTGGATATACATACTAATTTTTTTTGTTTTGTGAAAATTATGGTTGGAAATTTAGAAGTACTTATTGTTTAATACTAAGCTTTGTTCTTTTGTTCCACTATGGTTACTTATGGATACTCATATGCATGTACATATGTATGTACTTATGCGCACAGTCCTTAAAACAATGAACAATTTTGTAGAATATATGCATGAATGAATTGTATGAATTTATGGTAACTTAAAATTTTTACTTACTTTTGGTAAAACAATTTCTTTTTCTTTTTGTTTTGAATTACTTGCTTATGAATTTAAGCAGCTTTGTGCGTGGGTATGTCTAGTATATAAGAGCTATTATGCAGACAGGAAAGAATGCAAATATTTAATTTTTGGTAGTCGAATGTTGTGGCTTTTTAGATATGTATGCAAATATCGATGATTAGTCACAAAATCCCCCACTACCTTCAGACCAAGTAACGTAATGGGGAAAAGTGGCAGGAAAAGGCCACATAAAATAAAATAAAATAAAATTATATTAAGTTAAATTAAATAAAATCAAATGAAATTAAACTAAATAAATAAAATAAAATAAAATAAAATAAAATAAAATAAAATAAAATANAAATGAAATGAAATGAAATGAAATGAAATGAATTGAAATAAAATAAAATAAAATGAAATGAATTGAAATAAAATAAAATAAAATAAAATAAAATATCTTGTTTTATTTTATAGCCTTATAACAATTATATGCAGTAATGGCTTAACAAAAAAAAATAGTGGAAAAAATCAACAAGGATTCACAAGGCAATAAGGTTGATAAACAATTGAATTGACGGTCACCAAATAGAAGGAAACTAGTTCTTTCCAAAAATGTAGATCTCTTTATTTGAAAATTTTCAAAAAAACAGCTTCCTAATTAGAGTTTCTAAAACAAATGGTAGCTCATTAAAAGAGAAAGTTTGAAGTTTCTAAGGAAGTCTCCTTGGAGAAATATTTATGCCAGCATGAAGCCTCGAGCTGAGTCTCTAAGGGCTGGTATGGGTGTTTTCCTAATTCTCAGTACGCCCAGTAAGTTTTATGAAGTCCATGTGGGGAACCCTCTAATCACCATACTATTGTGACTTCTTTGCCCAGTTGAATGTCTTTCCAAAAAACTCGCCATTTGCGATTCGCCTATTGAGTTTATTTTGTTTTCGTTTCATTTTTGTGTATGTATAAAATACAAATAACCAACAACCTATTCGAAGAGTATTCTTTAAGTTGTGTTTCTGTGAAAAGGGCTTATCTCCTTAAACCCACCAAGGTCAAGCATTAATAATGTATCAATTTGCTTTCCTATTTTGAGATGCTCAAAATTAACTCAACAGTGAAAAACAATACCGCACAACAAATTTGCATGGCTTTCACCGCTTCTTTGCCCATTAATATATAATGAAAGTTTATGTAACTAAGTCCGAGGGCAAAGTTCGCAGGCCATACATGTATACTTAGCCTTTTCACAAAGCGGAGGGCCCTTTTTTAGTTAGAAATTTCCCTAAATTAATCACTTGCTTTGTTGGTTGAAATCTTAATTGTATCACATTTATGCTAACAAAGTTTGCTTATAAACACATACTTGTCAAACTAAATAACTACTGCATAAGCCTTTAGCATGTTAAATCAAATAATCAGTTACATACATAAATGCATATATACATACATATACATATTTGCGCCCGCATCCCTCTTGAATAGATACACAATTTACACCCAGGTGATGCATTTGATCCGCAGCCAAGCTCTTTGTAACCTTTTCCGGGTCGGGTCAAAATTTAACTACAGTAATACATAGTTATACCTATTTATATATACAAATTTTTATATTTACTAAGGTGCTAGGTGCATATGTTGAATATACGAAGCTTCCCGCATAGTTATATATTTATGTACAAGACTTTGAATTCCTAATATATATAACTATGTGGGAAACGGAGGGTTCAACAGCGTACATATTTGATACATAATCCGTATGCATTGCCAAAAAGCATTCGACTGCAATACCTACGCAAAAGTTTAAAAGAGAAAATATACACAGAACCATACAGTTAAATGCATATGAAGATCTCAAGAGAATAATTTAATATTCATTTGGTACGCAAAGTGGAACTATAACTTTTAATAGTAAGAAGCCGAAATTACATGCCAGCCAATATTTATTATTAAGTTTGGAAACTCAAATTTATGTGTTTTTTTTTATTTGTATAAGGCACTTCAACTTAAGTACACCTGAGATATTTGGAATAAATGCTATTATTTAAACTTGTCTCTCACAATTTTACGCTCAAAAGGTTTGCTGCGCTGTTGTCGCATTTGAAATGGGTCAAATGAATCTCTAGCACACTTTCGGGTACATATACACACATTCACACATTTTCATTTCGATTGTCACAAAAAGAATTAAGAATGATTTAATCTAAACTCAAGTGATAAATTTGGACTGTGGAAGCTCTTAAATACATATGAATGTGATTTTGTTGTGTGTTGATAAGAGCAGTGTGACTTTATTTGGAATAGAGAAGGGGTGGTTCGATTTATCACATATTGCAGATCACCTTACGTCTTATGCCTACAGACTCATATACTTGAAGCGTTTATCATAGGTATTATCTTACCTGTAGACATTTCAAGCGAAAATTATTGCTTTTAAATTAATACTTTGTACTTTTGAACAAATATCTTATACAAGACTCTACCTTACAGCTTAGTTTTACTGCATTCTCTTTTCACTCAAATCTTCCACTTTTATTAATTTCCAAACCAAATCAAATACAAATTATAATTTAACAAAATTTTATGCAATTTTCTTAAATTTCATCATCAAATTTCTGCACTAAAACTTTATAAGTTTTGCGTTTACATGCATTTTATTCTCTCCCTCTTCCATTTAGCATACTCAGTTCAAACTTTGGTCATAGCCAATTTGTCGGCAACTCATTCCTTATACATTTAATTGGCGCACAAAGTTGTAGGAAAGTTTTGTGAAGTAATTAAGAAAAGGTGTTAAAATATGACTCGAGGTCACAAATTTCGTATGCAAGTAGCATTGCTAATATATTTTACGCCCCATAAACATACATACATAGTATATACATAGATATGTACATATGTAAAGGGGTTATTACATAAACATATATATGCTTAGCTCGCCGGAGGTAAGAAAGAAAAATTGTGTTCGCAGTTTATAGACAGATGAACGTATGCAACTAAGATTGTATGTACATAAATCTGCTTTAATCAAATAAAACTAAGTGTAATACAATTTAGAAAATAACAGTCGAAAACGAACTATAAAGCCAGAAGTTAAGATTGTGTTTTTCTAAAAAATCAAATTATTGCGTTTTCCTAAGCTAAATATCGATGGTTGTCTGCAATAACGGCCAACTAAAAATTGCATGTTTTTGAGTTACAAAGCGAATTAGGTTCAGTTATACCAGTAGAGTTATTTTCATTTAACTACTGAGGAATTGTTACTTATTTCGTATTTTTCAGTCCAACCTTTACTAAGCCTTTAGTATAACATAACATGAAAACTTACAAATCTTCCATACAGAATGACGGCCAATAAGCCGGAATAATTACGTTCCAAAAACTTATTATTACAAAATTAAGAAACACAAAATCTTTAATTGGTTCTACAGAAAAATGAGAAGTATTGAGTTGTGTCATTATTACAGAGGCTCATCGATATGTACATCTTCATAAAATTATTTGCTTAAAATTTCGTAGAGAGTTGAGCACTATGTATAAGCTAAGTTATACCTTTAAAGGCGCGATACCTTCAATTAAATGTCGTTTGCGCGTTCCCTTTATAAGTAAAATATAATAAAAATAACCTAACACACATTCTTCTTCTTATTTCTAGACTAAAGGGCTTCACCAATTATCCTTTTCCCTTGCGGTGTTGTCTGTCAACCGTAGCCTGTTAGAAGGTCCAACCTTTGGGTGCACCTAGCTGCTGCAATACATTTTGTGTGTTAGATAGACCTCTTTAAATATCTCCTCTTCAGCCCCACTTATTAGGTTCATTTCCAAAATGAATTACCAAAACAGCATCCTCCTAATTGAAAAGGTTTTTCTTTACTTCAACTTAATTTAGCTCGTTTTATTGTCGTAACCATTTCAAAAATTAACAAATCTTTCGATCTAGTTGCGATAGGCGTTGTACACAGCGAAAAGTCTCGCGTTAATAACTCTTACCTTGACTATGTAGGTGAGTCTCTCGAAGAGCTTTATAAAATGTTTGCATGTCTCTAACAAGATTTTTGACTAAGTTTCGCGTTTTTTCTCTACCTTGTTCACTTAGCTTTATGCATGTAAATGAATTCGTGAATCCAAGAGAAACGGTGCTTACAGTTTTTTCAAAGTTTCTCAATTTTCCATGGATTTTTCCCTAATTTTTCTATCCATAAAATCCTTACACGGATTACTCACAATTCTTTTATTAGTTATTCTGCTCTGTGCGTTAAATAGTACGCATTTGTTATCGCCATTAATAATATTTGAGCGCTTGCACTTTTGGCAAGCTTTTGGCCGAGCTTCTCCTCCAATTTGTGGTGTGTGGTTTAATGATTTTCCACAAGTATGGAGAACTAGTAATTTTACGTGGCGTCCGAATGTCAAATAGATTTTATGAGATGCTTTTTCATGGCAGAAATACACTCGGAGGTTTGCATTGTCTGTGGAGGGGCGGCTGTTAGAAAAAATCAAATTTAGATGTGGCTCGGATCAGGGACCGAATCCAGGTCGTACGGAGAAGTAGAATACAGCTCTAGCCAAGTATTTACCTCTTGTCCAACAACAATGATTTTTATTTATTTTTTAATTTAACATTTTCTATAAAAACACCTCTTTTCACACGGACTTAACCCATTTGAAGCTTAAAATTATTTCAACAGACTGACTGGGTCGACATTTACGTTTTCGCCTATTTAACCACTGCATTCATAATTCATGTTGCGTCAATAAGAAAGCCATTAAGGCATTCTGATCCTTTTTACTTTGGGCTGGTTTTCTTTCGTGAAAAATAAATGCCCTTAGCTATTTACTTACTCATTACCCCGCGAAGCTAAAAACATAAACACACACACACGTATATGTATACACAAGTTAACAAGTAAGTACCAACTTTTATAATAAACGCATTCAATCGGTGGCAATAAAAATCACAAAAGACCAAATGAGAAACAAAGCCAAAAGGACAGCAATGGTGGCTGCGTGCGAGAGAAACGCAAACAAAATGGCAACATTTTAACCCGCTTTCAAAGGAGTGCAGCAATTGGCAGCGACACCTTGGCTGCAGCAGGTCTACCATACAGTCTACGTATTGATAGATATATGGCGTGACAAACTAGGTGGCTGCTTGTGGAATGTTGTTAGTTGAGGCACTTCTTTTGCACTGGCTGCAGTTGCCGGTTGACTGGGTTGCTGTTATTTTTGCTGCTTGAATGCTTGGTTGACTGCTTGCCCTTAGCGTACTTTTGTATGTCGAACAAGCATTTGCGCTGTGCCTTTGTTGTCGCTTCAGCTCGAATTGCTTGTCCTTTGTGCTTGGCGCTATTGTTGTTGCATTTTGTTTGTTATTTGGCCATACTGGCGTGACGACGTGACAATGTTGCCACTTTGAAATCAATTATTTCCGCTTGATAGTTTTTAACGTTATGCTTGATGCAACGACAACTGAGCAACGAATTGCCATAAAAGGAATGGCGTTTCACATACACATACTTATTGTTCAAATGTGTATATACATATTCTACTGTACCTATGTATTGTCATTGTTTTTTTTAACAGCAACAATTTTTCTTTTTTTTTACACCAGTCGTTAGCTTATGCCTTATTAACCCAAACGCCAGCAGCGTCATTATGGACTATATAATTAAGAGCTTAGTTTTTTTCCGTCACATTCAATGCGCAATAAATTATATAAATACTAATAATTAACTTGCGGTAATTATCCCTTCCTTCAACATTCGCTTGCTTCGGAACGCCCCAGTTAGGCGAAAGAATAGCCCAGTACAACGCAACGCCATGAAATGATAAATTGCTAGCTTAACTAATATTTATTGGCAGAAAAAAACTATACTGACGTCAACAGCCTGCACCTGCTTGATTGAGCCTTCTTTCTTGCGGTTAGCCTCCACGGCGTATGAGTTACCCACACATACTTTATAATTACTATGTGCTTACGTAAATGCTTGCTAATAATTAGAACGTAGTCTCGTTTGTATTATGAAAAGTGTTATTTATTGCTGATTAATAAATTATAATTATAAAGGGATGCAACATTGCTCTTATAAAGTAGAGATAATCTGTTGCATGTAATTAGTAAAAAGACAAAAGTATATTTCAGATACCCCCCAAAGTTAGAGGCTATTTGTGATCTAAATTCTGACTAAACCTTCATTTAAAACCTGAAGATATGGCGGTAAAAAATTTTGGGACCCTGAAAACCCTAATAAAATAAACTAAGTTTAGCGAGCTAAAGAGATATGAGATATATGTTGGGTGTAAGGATATTTAGAACGAAGTATCACGAATAACTCAGTGAGACATGTTTGTGCATTAAGGTGGTTCAAAAATGCATGTGGATAGCTAAAGTCGGAATTTTTATGCTCTCACCCCCTGGGATTCTTCCATACCGAAAAAATAGGGGTACTATTTTTTTATATTGATATCAAAAAATATTTGGAGGTAGCCCAAAGCGCCCAAAGTCTTCCATGTATTTTATATGGGGAAAAAACTCTTAATATTATGCCAAAATTATCAATAAGTCTTTTATCAATTCCCGTAATTTCGTTTTGAATTATTTTTTTTTTGTTTTGTGACGCGAGATTTTTACAAATTTGTTAATATGTTTTGCCTTTGTAAAATTAAAAAATTTAGATGTTTTAAAAAAATACTAAATTTCAAATTTCCGGCAGAAAATTTTCCATTTTTTTCCTACAAAATTGCAGGTCTCTTAACGAAGTATCTAAATGCAAAATAAAAATTCGCCTACTTTTTATTTGTATATGTTTTTATTTTTTTATCAAAACTTGTAAAAAATTAGGGTTTACGCAAAAAAAAAATTGTTATTTCTTCCAATTTTTGTGTTATTGTTAGTCGCGTTTTAATAAATATTATACACTACATCAAACCTAGGTTAATTTTTTATAGTATTAAGAAAAAAAGTGTAATACCCTAATTTTTTTTTTTAATTTTGACAATACCACACACTTAGCTCTTTGTAAGTTTTTTCTGAAACTTAAGAAATATGGCTAAAAAAATTCATAAAATTTTTACCATTCCGGCAGGAAAATCTAAAACTGCTTCACAGATTCTATTAAAGCACTTCAAAATGTACCAAAATTGTAAATAAAAAGTAGCTGTTCTTAAAATTTCTTTTATTTCACTCAACCAAACGTTAGCAATTTTGGGAATTCCAATATAAACAACTCAAAAGTTTTCGAAAGTAAAAAAAAACTTTTCCAAAAAAAAAAAACATTTACCACAAATTTATTCTGTTTTTTTTTTTGTACGTATAGTAGTAAATGAAACTATTAAGCTTCAAAATAACACACTACTCACTATTAAGTAGCAAAGTAATTTAAATTAAAATTGTGTAGAATAAAAAAGAAACTCAAAGCTTATATTTTTTATTTTTTTTGTTAAGTCAAAAGGGTTGTCGTTCCACTAAAACAGTTTTTGGTAAAACGATCTACATATATATTTACTAATTAACAATAAAATTTGTGTGGTCTCACGGACCAACTTCAGTAGTTATGACCCTTTTTTCAAGCACAGTAGTTAAGGGTTAACATCAATATGGATTAGTAACCATTCCTCTCCATTTTACATGCAGTACCCAAACACACTGGTATGTAAGTAAATTTTCTAAAACAACCTCAGATTCAGGAAATGATGCAGACGGAGTCGGTCTTTTAATATTTAAAATCGGCATGGGTATCACTTCTTTTAACTTAGTAAATAGAAAAACAAGCTGTGCTTACAAAACCTTTCAATCGAAAATGTACACTTTGCGTTAATCCCTGTCCCGCGGCAGAATTTCTTTAGCAAAAACTTTAACTTCCACGTCTCAATACATTTACATATACATACATTTTTATTGGAATGTTATTTTATTAATCTCTTGCCATTTGCTAGCAAAATAACTCATCAGGGAGTTGTCATAAAAATAATAATTTGAAAAAAAAAAACTTTAGAAATAAAAGTTGTTTTAAAGAAGTTGTGTAAGTTTTGCGCAAACAGTAAAGCTACTAAGTAAAATTTCTACCCCAAGGCAATGAAACCAGCAAGCAGCGATTTGCTATGGCAAAGCTGACGTAAACGAACACCAAGGGAAAAGTTAGCAGAAGCTAGTGGAAGGATATCAACGTAACCAAAGCAATGGTCAAAGCATAGGAGGATAAAGTACGCAGCGCAGTAGCAGCGGCCAATTAGAGTAGAGAGCTTAGGAAAGCGTTGGAAACCAATTGAGTTGTATAAGCGGGTGGAGGTCTAAAGCAACCTAAGGATGGATGGAGGTATACACGGCAGCAATACGAGTAGACTTTTGCTGTAGAGTGGCCCCTTATGCAACAGAACTTGACAATGTGTCGCATTAATAGGACATTGTGTGGCAAATGTCAATGGTAGTGGGTTGTCATTCATTCCCACACAGTCAGCCTTACCAACTATCTACCACTGCCTCTTTCATATTCATAAATACATACATATATACATAGATTTGTTTGGCTGCGCGCTAAGCTGCTACTGCTCTCATATCCGTTGCAGAAATACAAATACCTTTATACAACAAATAGCCGGCGGTGGCTGGAAAAGTTAGCTAAGATCAAATGCTAGTTAAGCGAAAGGAAGTGAAGGAGCTGCATTGACTATTGGGGCGAATTATGGCACTATTTTTTTTTTGCTTCCGGTTGAAACTGTAAAAGCATAAATATTGACCCCAAAGGGCGTTTGCATAACAAAAAGCAAAACAATAATGTTGAATGATGAAATTTGCTTAGGCGGCAGCAAACTGAAAAGGAGTGAATAGTTCGATATACAGCTGTAGGAGTCCTACGCCTCTTCTTCTTTATTTGAATGATGATTGGCGTACTTGCAGATAAGTGTCGTCAGTGTGCAGCGACTAAACGAAGAGGAGAAAGCATAGAAAATGGCATGTGCCTTGGTTGTTGGAAAAATTCTTTAAGACTTGTACCCTCCCCCGCCACTTTGCATTTTTCTTTACCTTCATTTATTTCCCTACTCCGAATTCCGTGGGCTATTTTATTCAATTGACGCACACGCTAGTGACCCGCCATCGACTTGTTGGCACTGACAGTGAAAATAGCCAAGCAAAATCTTGTCATTCGCACCAGTTGGCAGCAGCGCTAAAGTGACTGCAGAAATAGCTGCAACGTGATAACGCAACTGCTCGCATTATGCGTTGGAATCAATGCAAAAGCAGAACAGAAGCATGAAGAACGTACACACAGTTAAACTATGCAAGATGCTAGCAGTTAAGCAAGTTTATAGTCAATTCGCAAGTCCACGTACATCGTAATAATTTTTCATCAGCGTGCCAGGAGTGGCGCCTGTCTAAGTGGCTCAAATCGCCTTAGAAAAATGATGGAGCAATGATTACAGAATCCGCAGCCAAAATGGAAACAGTTCGGTATGAAATAATAAGAAGCATATATGTTTAGAGTAACCAAGGAAATAACGCTGTGTTTTATTAATCTCCGGCACGTTGATTTAAAAATATTTATAAAATTAAAAAAAAAAATTATAAATTTTTTTGAATATATAAATTTTTTAAAATTTAAACAAAAACCAATTTACTGATACCGACAACTTTTGCGATAATAATTTCAATAAAAGAGATATGTCCCAAGTTCTGCTTATGGGTTTTGAATATATCTGGGTACCACTTCCAAAGAGAAAGGTTCTTAATTTGACGGTATCTACCTGAAATCTTCGGATATTTATTTATCGAGGAGGCGGAGTCGATGTGCCATTGCCCGAATGCCCAACTGCTACGCGGAACGTATAGCAATTTCGCGGATGTAGAAGAACAAACCCGTTGAACCTCACGGCCTGCCAGATGAGCTATTCTCGGACGGCGGCGAGCAGTTGAGAAGATTGCACAAATCAACTCTAAAGCAGAATATTGCCCAATTCATTACAAAGGTGAGCCATATGCGAAAATCGCCGTTTAGTCGGCTTTCGTCATAAAGCATCCGTTTGTCGATTTTTAAGTCAATTTCGGTAGCCTATAGAACGCGATCCCTGAAGAATGAATGTAATCAGCAAGGGAGTCCCCTCTTAGTTTCGTACTGGTTCCCCCGCCTCTAAAGCGATATGGCACCGCACCTATTGGTAAGAAACATATTTGAATGATGCTTTCCTGATTGTGAAATAAGCGAGAATTCCGAATTGATAAGAACTGATTTCATGAGAAGTTATTTGTCTACTACATTCCAAATGTACCTAAAATTGTGCGTTTGTACCGAATGTACTTTCAAACTAAATAAAAGTACGATTGTAGCAACATTTCCTTCACTGTAGCTGATTTCGTATCGCTAATTGGGCAGCTGACGTATGTGTGAACATTAAACTCAATGCCGCAATTTAAAGCTTAATTGCCTCAGCTAATTGGTCTGTTTGAACATAGTCTCAGCCAGAAATTGCTAGAAAACTGTAACTGTACCTCAAATACAACAGCAACCTCAGAAGATGACGAGTTAGAAAAGCAAGAGAACTTTATTGAAAAGCTTCCTTTGCCTTGCACTTTGCTATTAAATTGATTTTATTTAGTTGTTCGTATACTGTAGCTTTTACAGTGAATTGAATCAGTGTTTGCGAAAATTGATATTGACAGCGCATCAGCCATTGAAGAATAGCAGCAGTGACTGACTGCAGCTAAGCTAAGGAAAAAGGCAAACGAAAAACGAAGTGCAAGATGAACTCACTCGAAGCAATGGAAGGAGCTGTTGATGGGACTACTGGAAGCAGGGCAAAGTCTTCATGAAAAATCTGAATTTCTAAAGAAAATTAGCATTTTTTTATTGGCTGGTCAAGTGGAAAAAAGGCCAAATGGTATTTGCCGGTGGGTGGTTTTTTTCCGAACGCAATGCAAATAAGCAAAACGGTTGACTATTGATTGGCGGCTGTCAAGCTGCGGTCGTAAAGATAGAAGAAATTTTAGAAGAGTTTCGGAAATGCAGTGATCATTGAAAAATTTAGAATTTTGGACTTCGTTGTTTAAAAACTACGTACGTTCCCTGAAACCCATTTTTTCAGAGTATTCAGAATTGTAGAGAAATTTGAAAGAATTCGTAAAGATCTCATCCGATTTTTTGCGAATTATCTAAAAAGAAATAAAATATGCACACTTCGATTATTTTACGAAATCCGGAAGAAAATCAGTAAAGCAATGAAAATAATGCTGTTATGTGGACAATTTCTTGCACAATTTTTTTTCAGAATTTTCATTATTTTTCGTAAAGAAGTTTGTTTACCAATTTGCGTGGTGGTTATCTCATATACATAGTTTTGATTTTCAGCTTCTTTTTGCATAATTTCGCGAAAAGAATTTTTCGAACAATTAAAAAATCTCACCAAACATTGGGAAAAAGCGAGTATTTACACCTAAGTCATTTTATAGTACAACCTTTGTTTTCTGAGAGTGGAAAGCATGAAACAAAAATTTACCGAAATTCCATCACATTTAGTTACCCACACATTTTTTGCGAGTTTTAGATGTTATAGTCATCCAATCTTCCCCATATTTTATATTTAGGTTTTTCTAAATAAGGAGAGAGTACGAACTCAATTTCATTGAAATCGGATCAAATTTAATGTTTTCGCCCACAAGAGTGGAGGGCGTGCCAATTATCCCATATTTACCAAATTTCATAATTTTCTATTTCTAAAGGAAAGGAGTACACATGTCAAGTTTCAGTGAAATCAATGCAAGGTTAACTATTATTTCCACCTGCCTCCATATAGTCGAAACACTGTGCAGTGTCATTAGTTATAAAAATAACGACGAAATCGTATGTATCTACATCTTTACCAACCTGTTGAGAACTCAAAAGCGGTCGCATGTATATACATATGTAAGTATATGCTGGCGTGCCGTAACTCAAACTGCAATCCAAAATATTAATAAAAATTATCCGCATAACAATTTATGATGGATTATAATGATTTGTGTGAAAGCGCCTTTTCACATATTTACACACACACCTCTATATATAGTATATTGCCGCAACGATATATTTTGTGTATAACTTTTATGGAGTTCCAAGTCGTTTGCGCATTTGTAAAATGGCATGAAAATCAATTTAAATACATTAAATAATCGCAATAAAATTTTATTATTATTACAGCTATTGCAGCATAACAAGAAGTTACCAAATCTTGCAGTGTGTGCCTGTGCTGTAGTATGTGTGCCACATACATACATACGTACATAACTCTTGAGGTTGAACCCTTTCACTTGAGGCCAAAGTACATAAATCAGCACGTTATAACATTATCCGATTTGTTTCCTTCCTAACTCACAGTTTGGTGCCACTTTGTATTTGTGGCCATGTGTTTACATACATTCAAAAAAAAACAAAACAAAAAAAAAACACACACACACACACAAAATCCATGCATATTTAAAAGTGTAGCAAGACGTACACTCACTTGAAATATTGAAATGTAACAGCGTTGGGCGCAATGCAGTTGAAGGTTATGGCGTGTATGCCTGAAGAAGACCAGCTGTAGAGGAGGCTATAAGCATGGTTAAGTCAAACACTTGCTATCGCTTTTTTACGTGTAGCTTTGTATATGTACTAATGCTTTTTTCGCAAATAAGCATACTCCTTGCCTCATAAGCATTATTTATTTCAATTTTATTCTAAATAAAAATAATCTTAAAATTGATTGCAATTGCCTAAGTATGCACACACACAAACACGCACACAATTTTAGCTAGTTGACTGCAGTCATACCCTTGCAGAGGGGCAACCGCAAAAGGATTGCGGAGCCTGGCAGTTGAAACTCTATTAACTGCCAAAATATGAAAAACCTGCAAAAACACTCACACATAAAACCACAAAAAACCAACAAAAAAAAATATGTACACATATAGCTATGTATGTATTAGGATGATCCATAAAAATATCAAAATCTACATTTTGTTTTGAAGTCCTTACTAACTCACTCCTTTACGCGAATTTCTTGGTATATTTTCAAGAAAAATATTTGCAAGCCAGTGTTATGCGACCATAAAAAAAAAAATTTAAATACAGCCTTTCAATCAATGACAGTCGTTGCAGCCTAATATGGCATGATAAATCCATTTGACGTTGATTATGGATTTATATGAATGATATGTCAAGTTATCAGATTTAAATCTGTTCAAATCATAGCTACGAGCCTAAAAAAAAATTTAAAATTTTGTACTTTTCTGGTTGTTTTTATTTTGTATGTAGCAGAAAATAAAAGTGTAACCCATAAAAGGTTTAGATGTAGATATTTTTAAGGACCACCCTAATATGTATGTACCTATATATAAATAAAGTAAGCAACGTTTATTTTTGCAGTATATGTGTGTACATACATATAATTTCAATGCAGGCAGTCTCTAGCAGTCACTTACACGTGTTTGATGTTCAGTTGTACGCTTTTGCTGTGTGGTACTCCCTGGCGTATGCGCAACATTCGATTTTATTATTGCGGTCACGTTTTTAGTCTATTGGCTCAATAACCGAGCCAATAACTAAACAACAACAATAACCCCACACATTTACACACACACACATACATAAATGTAATACATGCTCACAGCATCCACAAATATAATACTTAGTAATATAGCTATTAATATTACAAAAACAACAATAACTATGCACACATATGACCGACAAATACCAACCACAAGCAATACACACACGAAAAAGTGTTGCAACAATATCACAATAATACTTATTAAACCAAAATATAAATAAAGCAAAGACAATTTACCACAAATTGCTACAGTTTTTTTTTCACTTTTGTTGTAAAGTGTTAAGGTTTTCACGCCAAAACCAAACAATAACAATTTCTAAGAAATCTCATTTGTATGCCAAGCTTTGCCTAAGTTTTCCGACCGTTGGAGTGTATGCCAAAACTTGTGTTTATTTATGGATGTGTATAATTATGTGATAATATCTTTTGCCGCAAACATAATATAATGATCAATTACTTTGTGATGACTGAACGCAAACGTTTTTTTGTTTGTTTGTTGGCAATGAACTCCTGCAAAATGTGGTCAGATGCCGTACGTTAGCTTTTATTTTTAAGTTCTAATGCTGTGACTTGCAGGCATGTTTGTCTACTGCGAATGCCTTCCGTGAGTGATGGGAGAAATCGCTTCCCTAGAACCGCACTTTTACCAGTTCGGTGTCATCTTAGAGAAGGATAGAAAGGCCATTCGGGGCATCAGAGAGGCCTCTTGGACGGACACCAATAAGTTAATCAGGCTGAACAGAATCCACGCAAAAGTAAATTTTTAGCCGACATTAATTAAGAGTTTAGATTGTAAATGGACCGAATTGGTCGGTGAGTCGCACTTTCTAGGGTGTAGTGCCGACTTAGCCGAGACTTAGAGTAGCAGTCCACTATCCCTCTCTCTGAGCATGTTTTGATGGAGTTTAAGGGGGTAGAAAAGCTTGAATTTCTCTGATTTTAATGGGTTCCAAAATGTAAATCAACTGCGACCATTCTACACGACTAAGTTTGCATTGAGAGCTCGGTTTAAGTACTGCAATTAGTTTTTTTTTTAGAAATTGAGGATACCTTCAATAATGACAGTATAGATTCTGTATATGAAGCTAGATTTAAGCACACGGATGTGAATCGTGTATCTGTTAAAGAAAAGAGTAAGTCATGTTGATTTAGGTTCCCGCAGTGCTTTCGGAAAAGCAGCCCTTGTGGTTTCGAACTGACTACTAGAAAATCTATACTCCCAACGAAACAAGCTGGCGGCTTAATCCGAATATATAGTCATATTTGTACCGAGTAAGTTTCGGTTAAATTCAGGGAAACCGAAGTGGATTTCCCACACTAGTTAAACTATTTTAGAGTTGCTCTAAATCGATATATAGATAGATATTTTTATTGAAAATACTGGAAAGAAAGACCATACTACACAGTGTCCTTCGAAGTGGATCCATTTTAAAGCACTGTTTATCGACTACATCATACCAAAGGCATGAATCCCGCACAAATTTCCCAAACTGTAGCCACTGGATTCTTGACGTAAACCAGTGCCTGAAGGGCATTGCTCTTTATTTAAAGATGCCACTGTACAGAATAGTACAGTAATGAGCAAGGCAACTAGCTACAAACCCACAGCCGCCACCTTAGAACATTGACCCTTGCAACACTTATTCTGCAAGTGCTCGGTCCTTTCAAAAGTAGAGAGCTGCGAAGAGCACTTGACTAACCATCCATGCAGAATATTTCAGCGAGCAGTTGCTTTTCTTTGAACTAGAATCTGAAAGTGGTTTCAAAATGCAAAAAATTTGGTAGAATTTAATTTTTTTTTTAACTAAAGCTTTATAGTTATGGAAAAAAATTTCAAAAATCAAAAAGCCAAACAATTAATCAAAATAAACTAGATATTCATATCACTCTACTACTTAGATAAAAACAGCCTTAAACGCGCTAAAAACTTGGGGCTAACCTCGTCAACCCAACAACAAACGTTTCCTACTGCAATCAAGAAAAAACTAAATTTCTTCTGATTTCTAAAATATGGAGGTAAGATACGGGGAAGCTACTGCGACGCTCATATCGCGAGTACTCTAGAGTTAATTTACGTCAAAAAAACAAACTTTAAACACTCTGAATAGTTTACCTACGCAGACAGGTTTATCCATTTACGTTGATAGCAGTCAGTGAAATTTAATTCACTGAACTAAATAATATATCAGAGTTTTTAAATGTTGCAACTAACAGCCATCAATGTGTCAGCTTCTAAGTTATTCTCGACAGATTTGTGTTAGTTAAAAATTGAATAGATCAATTCAATTGAATGCTGTGAGCAAATTTCAAATTTCCGGCAACATGCGATGACGGAAACGAAAATCGCCAAAACAACAGCGAGCTCCTGTGCTGCTGCAGCAGTGACGCAAAACAAGCGGCAACAGAGGCAAGCATGCAAACACACATACACATGTGCGAACACGTTTCCAGTTGCAGTTTCAATTACACTGACTCATGTGGCATGTTATTTCGTTTCGTGTCACGGCCTGCTGAGTTTTGTTGGAAATCAATTTTTCATGGTAATAAAATTGCAAAAAATGCAAATGCAAAATGTTGCAAAAAAAACGAAATAAGAATGCGCAAGCGTATGAATAATAAATATGCATACAGGCGTTAGAATGCATACTTGCATTTAAAAATGGAAACATGCAAAAGAGGAAGTACCATTTCCTGTGAAAAATACGCAATCAAAATTGCGAAAAGTAAAAATAGACGTTTATGAAAAAACCTGAAGTCGACAAATCAGATCACGATTTTTAATAAAATGGTATTCGCTGGTAGTTCGCACTACATACATATTTATGTACTGCACACATATTTTATGTGTTTATTTATTGAAAAATTTATGCAAATTCAAAACTGACAGTGCCATTTTTGAATACTCGTATAATTACTATAAAGTATTAGCTGAATTGCATTATATACCTATTCTCGTACGCATGTACATAAGTACTAACAGTAAGTTGTGCAATCTACAATTAGTGTAAAGTGAGAAAAAAGTTGATTTTATGTTTTTAATTATTTCCCAAGTCTTTATTAATGCCCAGCTCCTATGGCATCATTAATAAAAATAAAATAGAATTAAAGAGATTTTCAAATAAATTATCGATTCACGAATGTCGTTGTTAGTTAATATGTTTTCGAAGGTATTTAGAAAGAAGGTATTGTATCGGCTTGCTCCTGGAAATTTAATTTATAATCTTATAACTCGAGCCCACATATCGGCCACTTTCTTCAAAAGTGTACTTATTCAATATTTACCTTTTCTTATCAATTTAGCTGCATTCTACTTTTCAAATACATACATACATATGTAGGTGGCAAGCCGCTTCAAAAATATTTTTTAGACAGTAAACTTTCTTCAACCTCTTTAGTTTAATACCCGTATCGTAAAATTCCATTTATTTTATGAATTTATATGAATACAATTTTTCAAACAGGTGGCAACCCCCCTCAAAAATATATTCGGCAGCTAAATTAAATTTATTTAAATTATCTTATCAATTAAATTAAATTAAAATTTTCAAACAGGTGGCAACCTTCCACGAAAATATTTCCAGCTGTAAGCCTCTTCAACCTTTTTCTTTTGACAGCCATATTGTAATATTTACTTTATTGTATCAATTTAATTAAACTGCAATTTTCAAATAGGTGGCAACTCTCTAATATTTTTACTTATATATTTTTAGTTAGACTTCTACCAATACATCGGTGAAAGCTGCCTTCGATTTCATATATTAGTTTTCGAGTGATGCCCATACAAACATACAGACAGACAGACGGACAGACAAAAATTCTAAAAATGGTTGATTTGGCTACTGTTGCTCCAACAAAGACCCTCCATATTAATTTTTCTTTAATATCTATAATGTATGTACAGACATCGGCCTGTTACAGTTTTATTATATGTATAGATAATAAATGGCGTTTACACATTTGCTAAGTGCTTGGCCGAGCTTCCGCTTAAATTTGTGGTGTGCATCTTCTTGATTTTGTTACACAAAATAGTTTAAAATGGTTAATGGATTTTGTGAGGCACTTTTCCATGCCAGAAGTTAGATGCCGCCCAGATCAGGAATCGAACTCAGGTCCTACGGATTGGTAGTAAGCACCTCTAACCATTCAGCGACCGTCCGAAAAAATTATCTTTAAATTTGTACTTAGATACATACCTGATGCAGTCAAAGCTCTACGGTTCCACTTGGCGAGAATTAGAAGAACATCAAGAATCGCATAGTGCTTCATCAGAAATGTTGTATACTAAGTAGTAGCAGCAGTAATTTTCTTAGGCTTAGAGCTGTTAAAGTGGCAACTAGGGAATTGATTATAAAACGAAGTCACTGTACCATTAAAATCTGTACGCCTGCAAAAAAGAATATTTATATGCGTACATACATACTTATGTATAAAAAGCGAAAAATCAAAATTGTCTGCATACGCCCGGAAGTAATGTTATACATAAATAAGTACTGTACATTTACATATATAAATATATACACTTTGCGGATGTCGTCATTTTTGCAACCATTTATTCTGTTAAAAAGTTCGTACGCAATTCATGTCAACACACTTTCCAAACAAAACATAAACAAATAAATTATAAAAAAGCATTGAAAAGTTTTTATGCCGTTTGATAATGCGTTTGAAATAAATAAAAAAAAACTTATTCTGTGTAAGCAGTTTTTGGTACGGAGAAAATTAATGCAAAAGTGCGCAGTAGTTATGTCGGAAATAGCAGAAAATTACGTATACGTACAGGTAGTCCGTAATAATACACTACGCTTAATTTTTTTTTTAGCAGCATATCAGGGATTTAGTTTTTACTTATTTTTAAACTACCTTCATAATTTACGATCATACATATATACAGTGTGAAATAAAAAGTGCTGATATTTTTTTGCTTGTGATTCGTTGAAAGTTTGATGAGAAGAACATTTATGGCATAACTAAATAAGCAAACCGCATTCACAGTAATATATGAAATTGTATTCAAAGTAGCTTTCCGATGTTAACGTGATTAAAAAAATTTAAAAACTTTTTAAGCGTAACAAATTTCATATATGCATACTAGGGCACCTTAGAATTTAAATATATATTTACCATTTGGACCAATTGTGTTGAAAGGTTAAAGTTGATATATTCGTTGTATATATCTTCGAAAATATGACAAGAATTCATCTGGGTTCAATGGCTTAATACTGTGGAAACTTTTATTAAAACAATACTGAAATATTCGTTATTGTGATAATTTCTTATTCATTAAATTTTTAAGTGCTAAGCCATTAAAATTGTGTCCAGTTACTTTAAGTAAGAAATAAATAAATAAGCTATTTATATATTTAAGAGAGCAGCCATCTGCTAGAAAAGCACTGGATTGCAATTGAGAATACTCTCAATTACAGTTATTTCCGGTATGTTTAGCGGATTGTTGAGAGTATTATAACACGCAGGTTAATAGTGGCACGCGAGCAAATTAAGCACGGCTCCTTTTCCGATATCGCGCTGTTTAGAAAACAAAACTACAAACCGACAAAAAAAAAATAAAAAAATTAAATTTCGAAAGTGTAGTTGGTTGTGCGTAAAAAATCAACCAAACATTGGTTACTATTACGAAATTCAAATTTGAAAATGAATCAACGTGATTTTTGGTTGATATTAACCACAATTTTGTTTACTTTAACAAAATTTTTGGTTGTCGATTTTTTCGTTTGAATACGCTTATGTTCTGCACTTCACTGATGCTTTTTTATAATTCGGAGATTCAAAACAAATATTTTTATTATCGTTTTAACATGTTGCCGCTGACGGGAAGATGTGGTTCTTCTGAAAGTTAGCTCTTCATAATCAGCCACAGCCATTCTGCGATTTATCCTAAAATATTGAACTTGAACAGTAAGCACCTCTATACGTTGAGCTACAGCCAGACACATGAATTTGTTTTCAAATGTTCAACTTGAATCACATTTCTTACCACGAAAAAAACTTGGTTGAAAAAACCATTGTAGTTTTGGCTCAGTGTACTCTACACCTAACTAAATAGTTTTGTGACATACTCCCAGCAATATGTGTTTACAGGTCTAAACCATTATGATCTGGAGCTTAAGAAAATATATTTTTACTAGACACATAATTTCCATTTTTTTTCAACGCTACGATTTTTACACAAATCGTTATGCAAAACTTCACATCTGGTAGCCTTATGCCCAATGGTCCAGGTTTGCATTAATATTACGGTGCGGAGACCGTAAGAGTTAAAAATTTTATTATAAAAATCGTTCTTAACATTAATATTTTTTTGTTTAATTTTATTTAATTACCTACTGTTTAAATAAAAGTTATTTCTGATTTTTATATCATAACATTATTTTTGATTTCTATCAAAATAATTTGCAAATAACGGTTATTTTTGATTTTTATATTATATGGTTTAGATAACAGTTATTGAAGGCTTTTATTTATAAAAGTCATAAATAAAAATCAGTCAGTGACTTTTATTTTTAAAGCCATAATTATAAAAGTCATTGGTATAAGTCGTAGTAAACTTTTGTTCTTTGTTCTGAATTTTATAAGTATGACTTAAAAAATAAAAGTCAGTTAGTGTGATTTTTACTGAAAACTTTTATAAGTAAAACTCCCTATCTGATTTTTATTGATGACTTATTTAAATAAAAGTCTTTAATAATTATTATTTAATCCATATAATATAAAAATAAAAAAATAACTCGAAAACCTCGACATTTTTCCAGCCTCGAAAAACAATTGTCAGAAATATTATGAATGGCGCTTTTCGCATGCCACGAAAACTTTCGAGGCAAACTAATCGCGAAAACACCCTCGAAAAGTAGCTCATAAATTTCAGTGTTGCGGTTTGGTCTATTAATACATAAAATTTACATTTTTCAATTTTCTGTGGCATTTTTATCGTTTTGATTTAGTATCTACTTCATCTGATACCATGTATTATACAAAGAAACTCTGACTGAACTGCCAAATTTCTGAATTTCGCCAGTTTTTACGAGGCTGCAAAAAGGTGTGTTCCTGAAAGCAGCCTCGAAAATATTCGAGGTTTTCGAGTTCCCTACTCCTTACACTTAAGGGAACCCCCTAACTGCTATTTGTAGATTAGTTAAATAAAAATTAATAACAATTGTTATTTTTTTAAATTTTGCATAAAAATATAAAAAAAAAAAATTTTTAAATTTGAGTCTCTGTGAAGAAAGAAATCGATTGGTATGTTTCACTTAGTTGTAGAACATTTCAGTTCAGTTTTCATCAATGACTGTTATGTTCGATTCCTAGTCCGGTGAAAGGTGAATATTCGCTTTTAGAAGCTTTCGCAAACACATTGTTCTTCATTTTAAAGTGCCCAGATTAGTCTACCTGCTATTGGTAGGAGCTATTGTCATCCCCACAGCTCGTAAAAGCACGAACCGCTCATTTCTTTTGCTGAAATGTTTGCGCCCACATTTCTCAAATATTTCACAAAGCCAAGCCGAACAATGCAGAAAAACATATTTTTCTTCTCCCATCGGAAAGAATCCGATTGAAACTAGTTTTAAATTTTTCTGAAACATTCCCATTAAATATTTTGCCATTGCTTACCGCGAGATTAACGCAAGTGTATAATTACCAGCATGCCTATACATACACAAATGCATATGTGCTGTGCGTATCAAGTCAAGATTATTTCTATGAGAAATTACAATGTTTCTAAGAAAAGCATATAATTGGGGTAATTATAACTGGCAAGGCTACAACCAAATTAAGCAATTAAAATATCAGCTAAACACAAGCCGAACACAAAATTTGAAGGCAGCACAATTGTTTCGTAGTCGCGAGCATACATACATATGTACATAAGTAAATAACATGTATTTAAGTACGCACATATACATTTACCATGTACGTGTCAAACACGCACGTGCCTCATTTTAGTGCGAAGTTGTTGCCAAGCTTCCTGTTAGCAGCCAACAATAAATTCAAGCAGGCAGACAAAACTCATAACTTTTGAGGCGTTGAATTAATCCACTGTGCACGGTGGGCAGGAAGCAAAGATAGGTTGCATAAAAATGTCGACAAAAACTGAAAGCAGGGTTGTATTTGTTGATATTTTTAGGTTAAGAATCCCTTTGAATTGAAATCCTAGCTGCTCCTGTTTTAAAGATATCCACATTTTACATAGTTATGATAGGACCGACTTTTGCGAAAGAGTTAAACATCCTTGTG